>NW_024512876.1:0-442 GCF_017590135.1 Pyrgilauda ruficollis | reverse complement strand
AATGGGAACAGGAATGGGAATGGGAATAGAAGCCCCTGCCCCGGCAATCCCTGCCCAAGGAACCCTTGCCCCAGGAGCCCTGCCCAAGGAGCCCTGGCAGGCTGGCAGGGATGGCAAGTGCCCCACGAGTGAGGCTGGCTCTGGGAGGATCCCTCTGGCCTTTCCACAGGCTGCAGGATCCCCCTGGATGGGACCAGGCAGGGAAAGAGCTCCTCAGCCCAGCCACAGCCCTGAGCCGTGGGCCAGACCCCAGCACCTCCCTGGGCTCTGCACTGCCCACAGCAGAGGGACAGCCCAGGGGTCCCTGAGCGGGGTCTCAGGTGAGCTGGGAAGGGCTGAGAGCCCCGTCTGCCAGGCTGAGCCTGCCTGGGAGGGCAGGAGCACTGGTATGACCCCGCTGGGTGACCTGCGGCTGCCCCGGCACAGCCCGAGCTCCAGCAGC
>NW_024512875.1:0-442 GCF_017590135.1 Pyrgilauda ruficollis | reverse complement strand
TCCCTGCAACACCAGTTTAAAGCCTCAAGCATCAGCCTGTGCACTGGAGTTTATGCTGCCTCTGTAAAGGGGATTTTAATTAAAAAGTGGAGTTGATGTTTGGAATTTTGGGTTCTTTTTCAGCCAGGACTTCACCAGCAGTGCAGAGGGGGGATTCATGTCCCTCTGAGCCCCCAGGGACAGCTCCAAACACCATTAACCCTCTCGTGGTGGGACGCTGGTGGGAACAAGGGAGAGCAAACCCTGGATTGGGCAGAGCTCATCTCAGAGAGCTGCTGGGAGCTCTCCAAAATCCCCTCCAAAGGCACCAAGCCCCATCTCCCTCCCAAAATTTGGTTTTCTGGTGGGTTTTCCATGGGGTTTGTGTGTAGCCTGAAGGGTTGTGATGCTCCCACTCACCTGGATCTATCCTTGGTGCCAAGGAAAGGTTCTGGAGCTGGGC
>NW_024512874.1:0-442 GCF_017590135.1 Pyrgilauda ruficollis | reverse complement strand
AAACCACCCCAAAAATCCCCCAAAACCGACCCAAAAACTGCCAAAATCACCCCAAAACCACCCAAAAACACACCCAAAAATCACTTAAAAAACACCAAAAATCTCCCCAAAAACCACCCCAAAATCGTCCCAAAATCGTCCCAAAAATCACCCCAAAAATGGCCAAAATTCCCCCCAAAATCTCATTTTTTCCCCAAATCCCCTGAATTTCCCCCCAAAATTCCCTTTTAAATCCCCAAATTTCCATTTTTTCCCAAAATTCCCTTTTATTCCCCAAAATCCAGTTTTTGCCCCCAAATTCCCCAATTTTCCCCCAATCCCCATTTCCCCCCCCACCACATTCCCCAATTCTTTTCCCAAAATTCCCATTTTTTTCCCCAAACCCCATTCCCCCCAAATTCCCAAATTATTTCCCAAAATTCCCAATTTTTTTCCCCAAAAA
>NW_024512873.1:0-442 GCF_017590135.1 Pyrgilauda ruficollis | reverse complement strand
CTGCAGAAGGGAAGGTTGAGTGGGTTGTTTTGCTTAATCTCTGTGCTGTCAGAGTGGCAGTCCCCCGAGAACGCAGATCTATAGAGAAATGTGCCTCCCCTTTGAAAGGCAGCGCACATGCCCAGCTCCCAGCAAAGGACTTTTGTTCTGCTCTGATTTATACAATTCTCTGAGGCCAGGAGAAGTGGCTGTCATGGTTGCAGGGATTACTGGGACTGGAGGCGAGGGTGGGCTGTGCAGGAGGGTTTGTTCTGCTGCCTGGGCACGGAGACCCCGCTCCCCTCGGCAGGACCCAGCCTCACCCAGCGGGGATGCTGAGCCCAGCCAGGCTGCCCTGCCACAGGGGCATCCCTGTCCCCTCACAGGGCCACGAAACAGCACGGCAGCACTTGCTGCTCTTTCCAAAGGAGAAAGGGAAGTTTGTTTTCTGACTCCAACATTT
>NW_024512872.1:0-442 GCF_017590135.1 Pyrgilauda ruficollis | reverse complement strand
AAAAAATGTTTTGTAAAATATCAGTGCATTTAAAGAACTGCAGTAAGTTTGTCATATGATCTACTGTTGTCTGTACTCAGTAACAGTAAATTCCATGTTTTTAATGAAATAGGGCAACGTGCTTTATCTATCAGCAATTGGCTTGCAGCAAATTTTGTTTTGCCAGTGTTAGCTCATTAATATTTATACCAGCAAAATGCCAGCTCATCCTCATCTTCTCCGCAGGTGATAGCAGCTTGAAAATACAGGTAATAAATGCACACGTGAAACTAAAACGCAGCTGTTTCCTAAAATCAGCATTAGTAATGATACTGTGATTTTCCATCTTTCCTATGTCTTGCCACTAAAGAGAAGCAATTCTGGTAAATCAACAAGGTCATCATTTAATTTACTACATGTGAAAAATCTTCCAAGAGCTTTCAGAATGCTTCATTTAACAGAA
>NW_024512871.1:0-442 GCF_017590135.1 Pyrgilauda ruficollis | reverse complement strand
GGGGGATTTTGGGGCCGTTTGGGGATGAGAAGGATGAGATGAATTTTGGGGTTTTTTTGGGGGGTTTTTGGGGTGCAAGACCACCCCTGAACCCCCCTTTTTGTCCCCTCTCAGCGATTTGTGGGGTTTTGGGGGGATTTGAGTGGATTTTGGGGGGATTTCGGGGGATTTTGGGGCTGTTTGGGGGATAGGAAGCACCAATGGGATTTGGGGTTTTTTTGGGGGGGGGTTTGGGGTTTTTGGGGTGCCGGACCCCCCCTGACCCCCCCTCTTTTTGCCCCCCAGCTCCCCCATGGCCGCCCTGCTGCGCTGCCCCGTCCTGGCCCGGAACCCGCGGCTGCTGCGAGCGCTGGGCACGGCCCCGGCCCGCCCGCACCCCGGTACCGCCCCCGGCCCCGGTACCGGCCCGGTACCGCCCCGGTACCGCCCCCGGTACCGCCCC
>NW_024512870.1:0-442 GCF_017590135.1 Pyrgilauda ruficollis | reverse complement strand
GTGCCCCTTGGTGACCCCTCTGTGCCCCTTGGTAACACCTCTGTGACCGCCTGTGACCTCTGTGACCCCCTGTGCCCCTCGGTGTCCCCCCTGTGCCCCCCAGGAGGCTGCAGAGGGGCAGAGCCACTCAGAGCCCCCTGATCCCTGTGACACCTGTGTTCCCTCTAATCCCTGTGTCCCCTGTGACACCCCCATACCCTCTGTGTCCCCCTGTGTCCTCCTGTGTCCCCCATGCCCCCTGTGTCACCCTGTGTCACTCTGTGTCCCCAGGAAGCTGCCGAGGGGCTGCGGCGCTGCGTGCGGGGGCAGCAGCAGCGCTGAGAGCCCCTGATCCCTGTCACACCCCTGTCCCCCCTGTGACACCCATCCCTTGTGTCACCCTGTGTCACCCTGTCCCCCCTGTGTCACTCTGTGTCCCCTGTGTCACCCTGTGTCACTCTGT
>NW_024512869.1:0-442 GCF_017590135.1 Pyrgilauda ruficollis | reverse complement strand
CTCCCCCCCTCCCCAAACCCCAGAACCGCCGGAATTTTTGGGGAATTCCCCAAATTTGGGGGAGCCCCGATTGGAGGAGCTGGGCCTGGGGGGTTCCAGCCCCGTGGGAATGATCCAGAACCTTCTGGAATTCCTGCACCTGGACCTGGGGCTGCCCTGGTGGGGCGCCATCGCCGCAGGTGAGCCGAATTTAAGGGGAAATTTGGGGGTTTTGGGGAGAAATTTGGGATTTTTTTTGGAAATTTGGGGGTTTTAGGGAGGTTTTAGAGGAATATTTGAGGGTTTTTAGGGGGAAAATTGGGGGTTTTGGGGGAAAAATCAGGATTTAGTGAGAAATTTTGGGGTTTTGGGGAGGAATTTGTGATTTTTTTGAATTTTGGGGGCGTTTTAGGGGAATATTTGGGGTTTTTAGGGAGAAAATTTGAATTTTGGGGAGAAATTT
>NW_024512868.1:0-442 GCF_017590135.1 Pyrgilauda ruficollis | reverse complement strand
TTGGCCACTGGTTTGCACTGGGCTGTAAGTGAGGCCCCTCACCCTTTGCAGGGTGTTCTCACGTGCCCGTGGTCACAGACAGCACCGGCCTGAGGGTGGGGGTGGATTGTGCCTGCAGCTTTCAGAACCCTCATTTCCTTCATGTCTCTGTCCCTGGGTTTAGGAGAAACGACTACGGGACCGAAAGACTGAGACAGAGGAGAGTTTACAGAAGCGTTTGACTGCAGCCCGCGTGGACCTGGAGCTCAGTGAGTCCTGGGAGTGGTGTGTGCAGGGAGGGGGGATGCCTGGCTGATTTGGGAGCTGGTTTTGGGGGCAACATCTGATTTGTGCTCTCCAGCAGTGCTGGCAGGGCTTGCCATGAGCCGAGTTGGATCACTGCTGCATTTCCCACTGCAGTTCCTTGGGGGAGGCTGGCAGAGCAGTTCATTAGCAGCAGCTG
>NW_024512867.1:0-442 GCF_017590135.1 Pyrgilauda ruficollis | reverse complement strand
GCCCGGCTGGACGTCGGGGCCCTGTACTGACCATGGCACTGGATTTAGGAAACCCCAAAATCCCCATTTTTAACCCCAAAATTCCCGGTTTTTTTCCCAAATTTGGGGTTTTTCCCCCCGTTCCAGGTGTGGAGGGCCGGGCGGGCATGGCGGCCATCGCTGACCCCGGTGCCCGGCAGATTTCCTGATTTTTTTTCCCAAAATCCCCATTTTTAACCCCAAAATTCCCGGTTTTTTCCCCAAATTTCCCGTTTTTCCCCGTTCCAGGTGTGGAGGGCCGGGCGGGCATGGCGGCCATCGCTGACCCCGGTGCCCGGCTGGACGTCGGGGCCCTGTACCCCGCGCTGTGCCCGCTGCTGCCGCCCTACGCCCGGCCCGTCTTCATCCGCCTCGTGCCGCGGCTGGACAGCACCAGTGAGGGCGGGGCCTAACGGGGCGGGGC
>NW_024512866.1:0-5609 GCF_017590135.1 Pyrgilauda ruficollis | reverse complement strand
TTGGGGTGCCTACTGTGATTTTTGGGGCTCCTGCTGTGATTTTTTTGGAATCTTTTTGGGGTGCTTTGTGTGGTTTCTTTTTATTTGGGGTGTTTTTGGGGTGCCTGCTGTGATTTTTTGGGGTGCTTTGTGTGATTTTTTTGGGGTGTTTTTGGGGTGCCCGCTGTGATTTTTTTGGGATGTTTTTGGGGTTCCTGCTGTGATTTTTTGGGGTGCTTTGTGATTTTTGGGGTGATTTTTGGGGTGTTTTTGGGGTGCCTGCTGTGATTTTTTTGGGGTGTTTCTGATATGTTTTTGGGGTGCCCGCTGTGACTTTTGGGGTCCCCGTCCCCCCAGGCTGACCGAGGAGAGCCGCCGCATTTTCGGGGAGCTGGGCAGCGCCGTGGCCAAGGATTTGGGGTTCAGGGACAGCTGGGTGTTCCTGGGGGCCAAGGGGGTGCAGGACAGGAGCCCCTTCGAGCAGGTGCGAAATTCGGGCAGATTTGGGGCATTTTGGGGAATTTGGGGCATTTTTAGGGGATTTTCAATCTCGGGAGACCCCAAAACCCACAGAGACCCCGAAAACACCCGGGGGGACCCCAAAACATCCTGGGGGACCCCAAAGTGTCCCCAAATAAAGCTCGGGGTGGTTCCGGAGCCGGCGGAGTTCGGGGTCCTGCCCTGGGGGGGGAGGGACCCCAAAACGGGGGCGGTGCCCCAAAAGTGCCCTGGGGGGGGGCTGGGACCCCCCCAAAGTGAGGGGCTGGGACCCCAAAGGTGCCAGGGGGGGCTGGAAATGTTGGGGTGAAAATTTGGAAATTTGGGGGTAAAAATCTGGAAACTTTGGGATGAAACCCTGGAAATTTGAGGATAAAAGTTTGGACGTTTTGGGTAAAAGTCTGGAAATTTTGGGGTAAAAATCTGGAAAATTTGGGGTGAAAATTTGGAAATGTTGGGGTAAAAATCTGGGAATGTTGGGGTAGAAATTTAGAAAACTTGGGGTGAAAATCTGGAGATTTTGGGGTAGAAATTTAGAAAATTTGGGGTGAAAGTCTGGAAATTTTGGGGTAGAAATTTAGAAAATTTGGGGTGAAAATCTGGAAGTTTTGAGTAAAAATCTGGAAAATTTTGGGATAAAAATTTGGAAATTGTGGGGTAAAAATCTGGGAATTTTGGGGTAAAAAAAAAAAGGAAATTTGGGGTAAAATTCTGCTTTATTGGTGACTGGTTTCCACAGAGCAGGGGGGGTTGGCCCCCCCCTTTTGTCCCCTCTGGTGTCCCCTCGTGCAAGCCCCGCCCACTCACACAAGCCCCGCCCCCCCGAGCTCAAATCTTCGTGCGACCCCTCCCCCACTGTGTGTGACCCCCCGGCGACACCGGGTGACCTCGAGCGGCCCCAGAGCTCCAAAATTGCCAAAATTCTCCAAAATCCCACAGTTTGTCAAAAATCCCAAAATCTTAAAAAACCCCAAAAAAACACAAGGAATCCCCAAATTTCCCAAAAACTGCCAAAAATCCCCAAAATTTCCAAAATAGAAAAATATCCCCAAAAATCCCAAAAAACCCCAAAAATCCCCAAAATTCCCAAAATATCTAAAAACCCCAAAGTACAAAAATCCCCAAAACCCTGAAAATTCCCAAATCCCGAAAAAAATCCCAAAACCCCCAAAAATTCCTAAAATTCCAAAATTGCAAAAAATCCCCCCAAAATTTCCAAAAACCCCTAAATAAAAAAAGTCCCAAAAAAATCCCCAAAAGCCTGAAAATTCCCAAAAATCCCAAAATTCCCCGAAATCCCAAACCCCAAAAATTGCAAGAAAATCCCCCAAAAAATCCCCCAAAATTCCCCAAATCCCCCCCAAATCCCCCCCAAATCCCCCCAAATCCCCCCAATTCCCCCCAGCACGTCCGGAACAGCCGCGGCTCCAACAAATACGAGGGGTGGCCGGAGGCGCTGGAGCTGGGGGGCTGCGTGCCCCGGAGACCCCCGGGGTGACCCCAAAAACACCCAGGGGACCCCAAAACATCCTGGAGGGACCCAAAAACCCTGGGGGACCCCAAAACATCCTGGGGGGACCCCAAAACCCCGCCCAGGGGACCCCAAAAAATACCCGGCACCCCAAAGCGCACAGAGACCCCCAAACCCACAGGGACCCCAAAAATACCCGGGGGGACCCCAAAACATCCTGGAGGGACCCCAAAAACCCTGGGGGACCCCAAAACCCACACAGGGGCCCCAAACATTCCCCGGGGGGGACCCCAAAACGCACAGAGACCCCAAACCCACAGGGACCCCAAAAAGACCCAGAGGGACCCAAAAAACATCCTGGGGGGACCCCAAAAACACCCGGAGGGACCCCAAAACCCACACAGGGGCCCCAAAAATTCCCGGGGGGGACCCCAAAAGGCACAGAGACTCCAAACCCACAGGGACCCAAAAAACACCCAGGGGGACCCCAAAACATCCTGGGGGGACCCCAAAAACATCTCGGGAGACCCCAAAACCCACAGAGACCCCGAAAACACCCGGGGGGACCCCAAAACATCCTGGGGGACCCCAAAGTGTCCCCAAATAAAGCTCGGGGTGGTTCCGGAGCCGGCGGAGTTCGGGGTCCTGCCCTGGGGGGGGAGGGACCCCAAAACGGGGGCGGTGCCCCAAAAGTGCCCTGGGGGGGGGCTGGGACCCCCCCAAAGTGAGGGGCTGGGACCCCAAAGGTGCCAGGGGGGGCTGGAAATGTTGGGGTGAAAATTTGGAAATTTGGGGGTAAAAATCTGGAAACTTTGGGATGAAACCCTGGAAATTTGAGGATAAAAGTTTGGACGTTTTGGGTAAAAGTCTGGAAATTTTGGGGTAAAAATCTGGAAAATTTGGGGTGAAAATTTGGAAATGTTGGGGTAAAAATCTGGGAATGTTGGGGTAGAAATTTAGAAAACTTGGGGTGAAAATCTGGAGATTTTGGGGTAGAAATTTAGAAAATTTGGGGTGAAAGTCTGGAAATTTTGGGGTAGAAATTTAGAAAATTTGGGGTGAAAATCTGGAAGTTTTGAGTAAAAATCTGGAAAATTTTGGGATAAAAATTTGGAAATTTTGGGGTAAAAATCTGGGAATTTTGGGGTAAAAAAAAAAGGAAATTTGGGGTAAAATTCTGCTTTATTGGTGACTGGTTTCCACAGAGCAGGGGGGGTTGGCGCCCCCCTTTTGTCCCCTCATCTGGGAATTTTGGGGTGCCCCGCCCACTCACACAAGCCCCGCCCCCCCGAGCTCAAATCTTCGTGCGACCCCTCCCCCACTGTGTGTGACCCCACGGTGACACCGGGTGACCTCGAGTGGCCCCAGAGTGACACTGAGTGACCCCCGGGTGACCCCTGGGTGACACTGAGGGACACTGAGTGACCCCCGGGTGACACTGAGTGACCCCCAGGTGACCCCTGGGTGACACTGAGGGACCCGAGTGACCCCCGGGTGACACTCCTGTGTGACACTCCTGTGACCCCCACAGTGTCACCCCCACGGTGTGACACTCGATCTCCCTGTCACGCTGTGTCCCCGGTGTCCCCGCGGCGGTGGTGGCAGGGGCACAGCAGCCACGCCATGGCCCGGTGTCACTGTCAGTGATGTCACTGATGTCCCCCGGTGTCCCCGCGGTGGCGGCAGGGGCACAGCAGCCGCGCCATGGCCCGGTGTCACTGTCAGTGATGTCACTGATGTCCCCCGGTGTCAGTGATGTCCCCCGGTGTCAGTGATGTCACTGATGTCCCCCGGTGTCAGTGATGTCCCCCGGTGTCAGTGATGTCACTGATGTCCCCCGGTGTCAGTGATGTCCCCCGGTGTCCCCGGTGTCCCCGCGGCGGCGGCAGGGGCACAGCAGCCGCGCCATGGCCCGGGCCAGGCTGGCGCTGAAGGCGGCCGAGATCCAGGGGTTGGTGCAGCTGGTCAGGCTGGCCAGGAGCATCAGGATGGTGAACGCGGGCCCTGGGGACACGGGGGGACAGCTGGGGACACCCCGGCACGGGGACTGCGGTGACAGCCAGCCCCAGCCGGAGCGCGGCGTGGGTCACGCTTGGCTGGGCGGTGTCACCATGGAGCTGTCACCTCCCCATGGCGCTGTCACCTCCCCATGGCGCTGTCACCTCCCCCTGACGCTGTCACCTTCCTGGTCCTGTCACCCCCATGGCGCTGTCACCTCCCCATGGAGCTGTCACCTCCCTGGCCCTGTCCCCATGTCCCCATCATTGTGTCCCTGTCACCTTCTCCTTGTCCCCAACCCCCATCTCCATGTCCCCCTGTCCCCGTGTCCCTGTCCCCGTGTCCCTGTCCCCGTGTCCCCATGTCCCTGTCCCCGTGTCCCTGTCCCCATGTCCCTGTCCCCCTGTCCCCATGTCCCTGTCCCCATGTCCCTGTCCCCGTGTCCCTGTCCCCATGTCCCTGTCCCTATGTCCCTGTCCCCATGTCCCCCTGTCCCCATGTCCCCGTGTCCCCTGTCCCCTCACCTTCCCGGGGCGCTCGGGGGTCCCACACGGCCCAGAGCTGTGCGCAGAAGAAGGGGCTCCAGCAGAGCACGAACACGCCCAGCACCACCACGGCCATGCGGTGGCTCTTGGCCCGGGCCCGCCCGAGCCCCCCGGGACCCCCGGGGGACCCCCGGAGCGCGCGGGCCACGGCCACCAGCAGCACCCCCAGCAGCACGGCGGGTGCCACCAGCACGGCCAGCGCCACCCAGGTGACATAGGCGCGGGCGCCCCAGGGCTGCGCGAAGGTGGCCCAGCAGTCGCTCTCGCCCGGGGCCACCTCGCGCTGCCCGAAGATGCCGACCTGGGGCAGCCCGAAGAGCAGCGCCAGCGCCCACGCCGTGGCCAGCGCGTCCCAGCAGGTTCCCACGTGCCATCCCAGGTGTCCCTGCGTCCCCGTGCCCCGTCCCTGCTGCTGTCCCCGTGTCCCCACCCCCAGCACCCCTTGGCTCCCTGTGTCCCAGCCCTGGTGTCCCCGGTGTCCCTGTGTCCCCACCCCCAGCACCCCGAGTGTCCCCCTGTGCCACTCCCAGTGTCCCCAGCGTCCCCACGTCCCTGTCCCCGTGTCCCACCCTGTGTGTCCCCACTTCTGGTGGCCCCGCTGTCCCCAAGCCCCCTCCGGTGCCACCCCCAGCCCCTGCCACTCCCAGTGTCCCCGTGTCCCCCTGTTTGTCTCTGTGTCCCTCCCCGGGTGTCCCCGGTGTCCCCGTGTCCCCCCGTTTGTCTCCATGTCCTGTTCTCCCCAGTGTCCCCAGCAGTGTCCCCGTGTCCCCTGCCCCACCCCCAGCACCCAGACTCTCCCCGTGTCCTGGTGTCCCCAATGTCCCCACTGTCCCTGTGTCCCCCAGACTGTTCCCATGCCCTGGTGTCCCCAATGTCCCTAGCGGTGTCCCCGATGTCCCCGTGTCCCCTGCCCCACCTCCAGCACCCGCACTGTCCCTGTGTCCTGGTCTCCCTGATGTCCCCAATGTCCCCAGTGTCCCCAGGTACCCCAGATTGTCCCTGTGTCCTGGTGTCCCCAGTGTCCCCAGTTTGCCCCTGTGTCCTGGTGTCCCTGCTGTCCCCGTGTCCCCTATCCCACCTCCAGCACCCGCACTGTCCCCGTGTCCTGGTGTCCCCAC
>NW_024512865.1:0-442 GCF_017590135.1 Pyrgilauda ruficollis | reverse complement strand
AAAAAATGGGGAAAAAATCAGAAAAAATGGGATGGGAAAAAAATCAGAAAAAAATGGGGGAAAAATGGGGAAAAATGGGAAAAAAAATGGGAAAAAAAAATCCGAAAAAAACAGAAAAACAAAAATATAAAAAAAGCGAAAAAATACATAAAATAATTCAAAAAAAAAAACCAACAGACAGTTACACTTTGTTTGCAATGTGTGGCTGAGTGCCTCGATTTTTCCATGGATTTTTGGTGTATCCCTGAGTTGTGGAATCGTCCGGCCGGGCTGGGGAATTGTGGGAATGGTGGAAAGTTCCGGAAGGTTCCGGAAGGTTCCGGAATGTTCCCGGCGTTTCTGCTCCTGGCTTTGTAGTTCATGTCCATGAGCGTTCTCGTAGCAATAAATGTGGCGGTTTTGTAACGCGGGCCTTGGTTTTTTGTGGGGGGTGGGGGGATTT
>NW_024512864.1:0-442 GCF_017590135.1 Pyrgilauda ruficollis | reverse complement strand
CCAAAACGTCATTTTTACAACCCAAAATAACCCAAAATGCCATTTCCCACCCCGAAGTATCCCAAAACCGCCATTTTTCACCCCAAAATAACCCAAAACGTCATTTTTACAACCCAAGATGTCCCAAAAATGCCATTTCCCGCCCCCAAGTTACCCAAAAACGCCATTTTTCAGCCCAAAATAACGCAAAACGTCATTTTTACAACCCAAAACGTCCCAAAAATGCCATCTTTCACCCCAAAATAACCCAAAATGGGATTTTCCCACCCCGAAGTATCCCAAAAAAGCCATTTCTCACCCCAAAATAACCCAAAACGGGATTCCCCACCCTGAAGTTACCCAAAAATGCCATTTTTCATCCCAAAATTTTCCCCCTAAAACCCCCATCTTTCTCCCCAAATCCCCTTTTTTTTTTTCCCAAAACCCCCATATTTCCCCCCAA
>NW_024512863.1:0-442 GCF_017590135.1 Pyrgilauda ruficollis | reverse complement strand
CCCAGCGCTCCCAGTTGGATCCCAGTTCGCCCAGTCCGGACCTGGCCCGGCAGTGGGCGGCGCTCAGCACCCACTGGGGGCTCAGCAGGGCCCCCCCGCAGACGAACTGGTCAAACTGGAACAGCCGCACCAGCCCCGCGTGCGCGCCCGGGGGGCAATCGGAGCCCCCCAAAATCCGCCCGGGGTGGGGCCGGCCTGGGGGAGGGAGGGGGTCACAATTCCTAAAATTCCGAAATCCCCGAAATTCCACCCCAAAAATACCCAAAATGTCCGCCCGAAAATTCCCAACATTTCCCCCAAATCCCCCCAGAAATCCCCGAGGAATTCTCCCCAAAAAGCCCCAAATCCCCCCAAAATCTTCCCCAAAAATGCCAGAGACCCCTCCCAAAATATTAAAAAAAATTCCAAAATTCTCCCCAAACCCCCTTAAATTCCCCCAAAC
>NW_024512862.1:0-442 GCF_017590135.1 Pyrgilauda ruficollis | reverse complement strand
GGGGGGGAGGGGCAAAGTGGAGAGCCTGAATTTGGGGGAGGGGCACCGCAGAATTGAGGGGGAACCCCAAAATGTGAGTGGCACAAAATTGAGGGGGGTGGACACCCCAAAATTGGGGCAGGGGCTGAATTTGGGGGTTCCCAGGGTTGGGTGATTGGAGGAGCCCCCCAAAAGGGGGATCCCCCATAATGGTGGGGGGGTTATAGTGTGGGGGAGGGGTGTGTGGTGCTGGGGGGGTTTGGGGGTGCCCTGACCCCCCCATTTCCCCCCCCAGGGCTGAAGGTGATCCTGGACCTGACCCCAAACCCCGCTGGGGATCGGGTCTGGGGGGACGCGGCCAGCGACCCCACGGTGCACCAGCAGGTCCAGGTGGGTCTGGGGGGGCTCTGGGGGGGGGATTTGGGGATTGGGGGACCCCCCTGACCCCCCCCGTGCCCCCCCA
>NW_024512861.1:0-442 GCF_017590135.1 Pyrgilauda ruficollis | reverse complement strand
AACAGATGCTGAGCAAAAGCAGGCACACCCATGCTTACCTCTCCTTCCTAAGTGAACACTCGCGCTAAAAATTTACACAGCTCAGTTAGTATTCTCCTCAGAGCTTGTGGGAAACTGCTTCAGCATTGGCTTGGGGTCAGTGAATTTGGCAAAGTCAGTTTGGGATCAAGTGCAAGGTCTGGCCCACACTGGCAGCACATTCTAACCATTGCATTGAGTAGCATAAAGAACAAAGTTATTTCATGGGCAAGCAAGGGAAACTATTGCCAGACCTGCCTATGTGGGACATTTCATTAAAACTAATTTCTAAGTCCTGTCTCCAAGTCTTCAGGAAACCCATTAGCTTTAGACCAGCTCTAAAACACTGCAGCACAAATTCCAGAAAGCCCAAAAATTCTGTGACATAACATTTTTACCTGTGAAATGCTTCCTAATAAAGCAG
>NW_024512860.1:0-442 GCF_017590135.1 Pyrgilauda ruficollis | reverse complement strand
GTCTCAGTATTCTTATTGACATTAGCACAAATTTGAAATGTCTATGACAATTACAAACTAGGCAAAAGAAAAGGGAGCGATAACTACTCTGGTGTAGTGATTCCTAACAGGGATCTTCAAAATGGAAAGACTATATCATCCTTTAGATTGAAGGAAGATATTTAAATGGCAGCAAGGAAATGGCATCAAATACTAGAAAGACTCTGGGCTGTGATAGTCTGTTATTTTACAGTTTGTTCTTTTGTAATGTGTTTTAAGTATTCCTTGTTATAAGTTTGTAATGGTTCGTTCCATGTACTCCATTTGGCTTCCCTGATGGCTCAGTCCTGAGTTGTTTACCCTAAGATTTTCCGGCTAAGGGTATGATGTCAATTTCCCTGCCATACTCCTTGTACCTCCCTTGTTCCCTGGTCTTACCTGTTGGAACTCAGGACATCTCTCT
>NW_024512859.1:0-442 GCF_017590135.1 Pyrgilauda ruficollis | reverse complement strand
TCCAATTCTTCCCCCCATTCCCAAAATTCCTCCGGAACCCCCCCTGGAATTCCCACCGGGAATTCTGCGATTCTCCCCTTCCCCCCCCACCCAGATTTTGGGATCATCCCAGGACCTCCCCCGCAATTTTTTGGGGGGGTCCCTGATCCCTTTTTTCCTCTGGAAAATCCAGTTTTCTGGGGGAATTTTGGGACTGCGGCAGCTGCAGGGGGAAAAGAATTCCCGAAATTCCTCCCCCCCCTCAAAAAAAACCCAAAACAAACTGGAACGGGGATGGGTTTTGGGGTTAAAAATCTGGTTTTTAGAGGTTTTCTTGGAACGGGGGGCGGTGGGGGGGAACGGAGCTTTGGATATTGCCGAGAATTTTGGGAAGGGGAGGAAAATTTGGGATCAATTTGGATAAACCCCCCGAAAAATCCCGACTGGAATTTGGGGCCGTGGG
>NW_024512858.1:0-442 GCF_017590135.1 Pyrgilauda ruficollis | reverse complement strand
TATAATGAGTGAGGTATGCCAGGAAATGGTCTTTCAGACAATCCACCTCAAATGATCATTTATAGGAATAAAGCAAAAAGATGTTTGCATTTGTGGTCAGAGCAGGTATTTGTGTAGGAAATGAGGCAACTTCCAATCGGCAATTTCCAATTCAGGATGAGTTTGTGCACTTCAAATGGGAAAGATCTAGAAAGTCTGGTTTTGGTAGTCCTCTAACTCGTCTTAGACCATCACTGCTTCATCCCTGCTTTAGCATGGTTTCACACTTGGCACTCCACTGCCTTGGGTCAGACACACCAGCTGTGTCTCCCACGATAAAACAGCAGCGAGCCAGAAGTTTTTGTTCCATCAGCAGTGTAAGAGAGACTGAAAACAACACTTTTAAAAGTACCAACCCAAATAAAGCCAAACAATTACAGTTTATAGTGGGGCATAAAGCATT
>NW_024512857.1:0-442 GCF_017590135.1 Pyrgilauda ruficollis | reverse complement strand
TATCCCTGCCTGAGGATGGCGTTGCTCCAGCTTTGCCGCCCTTGCCGGGGAACCCTCTTGCCTCTTCCCAGTGGTGTTGCTGACTGGACTTTGCACTCTCCGATAAGAATCCCAGGACACTGAATGTGCCTGAGGAATGATTAACCAGCGTGTGCCGTGCCAGAGGACAAGGGAGCAGCTGTGGCTGGAGACACAAACAGGAACAGTCTCGTGGCTTTTGGGACCAAGCCGGTGCTTTCTGGGTGCCCATCCTGTGCTCCAGCATCATTCAGGAGGGACAACCATCAACATGGGGCATTTTGGAGGGATAGCAGGACTAGGGATGGACAGGCAGGGATAAGACAGTGGCAGAGAGCCAGGGAGGTGTCCTGCTGCTGTGGAGGATAAATGGAAACTCTGAGAAGTGGAGAGTGGATTGATCCCTGGAAGTGTCCAAGGCCAG
>NW_024512856.1:0-442 GCF_017590135.1 Pyrgilauda ruficollis | reverse complement strand
ACATCACCAAAACAGTCCAGTGTGAAGAAGCATTTCTGATTTTTTTTTTTTTTTACTTAAGACATAAGCTGACCTAATGTTAGCCTTCCAGCATGAAAGGAGGAATGAAATGTCAGCAGGGCAGTCCAGATCTGCTGTCTGGGCCTGGAAAGTTCCCTCAGCCCCGTCCTTATCGCCCTGCACCGGCTGTGCCGGGCGGGGCCGGGGGTGACACCGGTTATCTGGGGACAGCCTGGCACAGTCACATCCCAGTGCTTTTCACCTTCAAAACACAAAGCACAACTTTGAGTTGGTGAGATTCGTGCAGGAAGTGTAGAGGTGTATCCTGGGTGTCTCCAAAGGGTGTAGGTGAACCAGGAAGTTTTGGGACTGTTCTGGAGGGGTGTTTGTTATTCCAGTGGTGCTGCAGTTGGAGGGGATAACATGGGAGGGAGGGAGGGAG
>NW_024512855.1:0-5619 GCF_017590135.1 Pyrgilauda ruficollis | reverse complement strand
ACGAAACACAACTTTGTATCTCACAGAAAATCAAACTATATAATTGTGTTTTTTCTTTTAGCACTGCCAAAGAAAAAGGCAGTGTCTCTACAAAATTATGTGCTTGGTTTTTTTGAATGATTTTTGTAATTTTTTTGAGGTTTTTTTGTGCTTTAGGTGTGAGAGTTTTGGGAGATTTGATATCATTGTCCCTTCTTAAAAGGTCGAACAGTGATGAGATGTCATCATTTGTGATTCTTATGATTGGTTTCATATAGTTGATTTCTCTCAAAAGCTGTTGTAGGTTTTGTAGATTTTTGACTTTTGAGCTGATCTTTAGTTTTTGTGGTTTTATTGTTCGTTTTGTGATCTTCTATCTTAGATATTTTTATGGTGCGACTTCTTGGATTTTTGATGTGTTAATTTTTAGTCTTGCTTTTTGCACTTTTGCAATCACACAGTTACGAGCTTCTTGTAGCTCTTGTGTTGATGCTGCAATGAGCAAATCATCTATATAGTGAATGATTTTTGGTTTTGGATACTTCTTTTGTGCTGGAGACAAAGCTCGAGTTACGTACTATTGGTAGATAGTTGGTGAGTTTTTGAGGCCTTGTGGAAGAACAACCTAATGGTATTTTTGCAGAGGTTTTTCTTTGTTGATGCTTGGGATGGAAAATGAAAATTGAGGAGCATCATTTGGATGAAGTGGAATGCTGAAGAAATAGTCTTTGAGATCGATGATTACAAGTGGATAATTTTTTGGAATCATTGAAAGAGAAGGAAGTTTCAGCTGAAGTGGTTTTATGTCTTCAATGACTTCGTTGATTTTTTTGAGATTATGAAGTAATCTCTATGAACTTGAAGGTTTTTTTTGGATGACAAACACTGGAGAGTTTTAGGGGCTAGTTGTTGGTTTGATGTGTTTCTTTTGCAATTGTTCTTTAACTAAATTTTTCAGAGCATTCAATTTTTGCTGTCTAAGGGGCCACTGGTCTACTTAGACAGGATTGTCTGTTTTCTAAGACATTTTTAGAGTGGTGAGTGTCGCAGTGGCCCCTACTAAAAATCTACTAGCTTTGTGCTTCATTGTGTCAAAAGATCTCGTCTCTAAACTGTGATGGACTTTTGCACAACGAAAGGATGAATAATTGCTGGGGTTTTTTTTGGCTTTGAGGCAATGATAGCTTCTTCTTATGCCTGAGAGAGAGCCTAAGGGTTCAACTAACTTCTGTTTTTAGGGCCAAAAGATGTATGAAATGACTGTGACGTCGGCTTTTGTGTCAAACATTTTTTTGATGACGGTCAACTTTTTACTACAGGTTAATTGATAAGTGATTGTGGGCTGATTTTGACATATGTTTCACTCATGAGGCATGTATTTTCACATGGTTAGCAAGAGAATAGTCTTGTTGATCAAACACCAGCATGACCTGTTCTGCTGCATGAGGTGGCAAGGCAATAGCTTTAGCTATTGGGGTATTTTTTGGAACAGTCATTGGTGGCTGAAGAGCTTTGGCTAGAATTGTTAGCTTTTCGTTTTGATTTGTTGAGATGATCGAAGAATAAACAATAAGTTTGAGAGTACTGCTTCTGTTTTTTTCTATTATTAAAAAGTCTTGCTTTTTCTATGAAGTCTTAGTGACACTTGTGGGTATTACTGCATGGCTTTCATCCAAAAAGCATGTTATTTTGGAGGTTGCTAGAGTGTATTGAGTTCTTTGCAGCAGTAACTTTGGGTCACTGGGGACTTTACAGATTGTCTTGCTGAGGGAGTTGGCTTGTCGTTCTCCAATGATTGTCTTGTTTGGTTTTGTGTTGCCGCTATCACTTGTGTCGTAGCGTGCTGACGACCCGCACTCTTTTTTGAGTTTTCTGGATGCGGCAGAGGCTTTCTGTTGACATTTGTTTGTGAACGGCACTCACTGGCAAGGTACCTCCCTCTTTTGCACTTGGGGCAAACGTTTACTGCCTTTTGTGTCTTTATAAGTTGTGGGCAGTTTCTCTTAAAGTGCTTGTGGGCTCTACATTTGTAACACTGTCTTCTTGAGTTGTTCTTGTTGAGGGTTGCAAGAACTTCTTTGAACATTGTTTTTATCTGCTGCTTTATTTGTTCTTCTACGATGGATGCAACATGCTGAGGTGTCCCCACCTTGCTGCACGCTTCTACCATTTCTGCCAGAGAGGGTTTATTGTTTGGCATTGCGCTGATGATTCGCTTGCGCTCCAGATTGGCATTGGCAAATGCGAGGCTTCTGAGTAGATGTGGTTTCGCTGCTTTATTGGTCACTTGTCGATCTATCGCTTGTGTGAGACGATTTGTGAACGAAGAGAAAGGCTCCGAAGGACATTGCTTAATGGTTGAGTAAATGGCATTTTGAACTTTTGCTGATGCGATTTGTAGGATTGCTCTTCGTGTTGCTTCTTTGATGTCTTTCAACACATCCTGTGGAAGTCTCACCGCTTGTTGCACTGGATTGTCTTCTGAGGGATCACTTGCCAACTGTGCCAAGGTGAGGTTTTCATTTGGTCCGCCTTGGTATCTGGCTCTCAGCTCTTCGAGCATCCTTCTCTATCTTGCGGTCCACACGAGGGCTTGTGTATTTGTAAGAATTATTGCCACAAGACATTTGAGATCATAAGGTGTTAAATCATAGATATTAAAAGTGCTTTTTAAAAGCTGCTTGAAATATGGAGAACTCAGTCCATTGTCTCTGACTGCCTTCATTAAATCCTTAACTGCTTCGTGATCTATCCGTTCCCATCTTGGGTTTTGGCTCTGTGCATCGTAAGTCACCGGCATTGCAAGATCTTTTGTGTTTTGTGTTATATGTCTTTTTTTATTACTTTTTTTTGGATGTTTGTCTAATCCACTACTGTGGATACTTGTTGGTAAAGTGGAGTTGTTTGCTGTGGTTGCTGCCATGTTGCGGCTTCTCCCATCTTGGGACTTACTGGCATCAGTGGCATCTGTGCTTCCTTTGATCTCGGATGAGGAGCAGCATCGCCTTGCATTGCCTGAAAAAGCTGAGGAAGACGAGTCAACAACTTTGGATAAGATTCTAGAGCTTCATCTACATACCATAAGAAGAATTGGGCAACACTCTTTGGCATTGAGGTTGATTGCTTCTGGTTGTATGAGCCAGCAGTCTTTGCTGCTGAAAGCATCTAGGCTGGAACACCTTCTGAAGCAGTGATACTTATTGTATCATTTGGTTGTTGTGCTTCAGCAGGAGCGTCTTGAGCTTTATCATGTTCAGGAATTTTTGGAGGTTCCACTTGCTGTGCAGGAACTGTCTTCTTTGACTTAGCTTTCTTTTTATAAAAAACTGGGAAAAAAATGTCATAAAGTTACAGTCTCACTACCAGGTGGGGCTGCGACCCAACTGGCTGAGGTCGGCATGTTGACTCTCGGTGATGATTGAACATTCTCACTAACAGTTTTCGTTTGCAACTTTGACAAATTTTGGGCAACTTTACATAACATTTGTTGTATTTACATGAAATTTCTAGCTTGAGATTCTGACTGAAGCTGAGCTCGGCTGTGGCTGCATGCCAGTTACTAAGGGAACTGTGATGGGGTGGCGCCTTGGGATATGTCTGCACCTTGACCACTCCCCCTGTCTACTTGTGTTATCGTGGGAATGCGGACGCCTCCACCTTGGCTACGCCTCCTCCCTGATGCCTCCGGCACAGCCTCAGCTTGCGTCATCACGGGCGTGTGGAAAGGAACACCCCCACTCTGGCCACGCTCTGCTTGCACTGGCTCCGACGCAGCCGCACCCTTGGGAACAACCCCCGCTCCCCTGGAACTGACATCTTCACTGTCTCAACCCCATTCTGGGTCTGGGATCGCAGTTCCGCTTTGATCGTCACTAGAATCCCCCTCTCCTGACTCTGTGCCAACACCTGCGTCCAGCGCACGCGATCCCCGCCCCGCTGGTGCTCTTGTCTTGCTCGCGGATAAAGCCCTCTTTGCTCTGACTTCTGGGTTTCGTGTCACAGGTGTGCGTCTGCTGCATTTTGCCACCGCCGCTGGCACTGCACTTGTTGCTGCCACGTATTCGGCCCTCATGACCCCACGTCTCACCTTGGCTGGCCCGGTCTTGGCCAGCACAGCCCTCACGACCTGTGCGTACTCTCCGGACGACTGCTGGCCGGCTGCCTCTGCAGCCGTGTGAGCTTTTGTCACCGCATGCGTCACAGGCCCCACCGAATGCACAACTGCTGCCGCCACCCCTGCGGTTTTCGCTGTTCCCGTGGTCCTCTCGGCCGCTCTTGGTGCCACCCTGCGCCACCGCCTGCAGCTCAACGTTCCTGCGACGCAACTTTTGAGACACCAAGAGACAGCTCTTCCTCGGGCTTCATGACTTCGTCTGCGTCCCCCCCCCCCCCCCCCCAACCTTGCCACCACTTCCGCAATGAGGTTTAGTTCTGGGAGAACACCCTCCCCTTCTCCACTTGTATTGGGGTTTGCTGTTATTTGTCTCTGCCCCGATATGGGAAAAGTGGTCCTGGGTGGCCGCGCTTCGAAGGACGAGTCTGGACTCTCAGGTTTTTCGGTCTTCAATCTTGTTTATTAATTCTTATCTACAATATTTTCTCTCTGCCCAGCCGAGGTCTGCTCAGCAGGACAGCCAAGTGCACTCTCCCCCGCCCACGGGACGGTTGTGTCTTTTATAGTGAAAATTACGTCTATCATATTTACCTTTAATTCCCAATACCTTTCACCCTTATTGACAAGTGTCCCTTCACCATGAACCAATCCAAAAGTGCCACCATCACCACAGAAAATGGAAGACAGGAAGAAGAAAGAAGAACCCAGGACCACGCCCTGAATCCTCCATCTTGTCTTCATGACCCCCCTGTACCTAATCTCTAAAATCTATACTTCACCCTGTAAATACACTATTCACACCCTAAAACTTCTCATTTCCTCATACACAGATGTTTCATCTCTAGATGGATCAAAGTCAAGCCACCAAACACTTTTGGCAACATTCCAAGGTCTCCGAGCCCCCCCAAGGGTTCTCTCGGAGACTCTGAACATCCAGAGTGATGTGTTGAGTTCCCACACACTTGGGAAACTGGTTGGTTCTTCTTTTCTTGGGGCTGATAGGGGTACTTCTGCATTTGAGTCATCTGAAGCTTCAGGGGACCCAAGGGACTTTGGGGAACTTGGGGGTGATGGAAAGCCCTCCTGTGCCTGTTCAGTGAGGGGCATTTTTGATTCTTCCGAATCAGCAGGGACAACTGCCATCTGCTGAGTGTCATGTAATTCCCCTCCCCCTCCCTCTATCTTTGGGGGTGTCCTGGTTTAGGACAAATTAGGGGAAATCTCCAAAAGGGAGCCCCCTAAAAAAAAACCTCCAACCACCCCTCCCCCAATACTGGGTTCGGGAAGGAATTCCTCAGAGGAGCACAGTGGAAAACAGAACCTATTTATTAACAAATAACAAAAGAACACTCCCCAACACAAGAAAAGAAAAGAAAACCAGGCAGTGATGTGGAGGGCGCTGAGCTTCTCTCGCAGACTCCGGGGGTCCTGGACGCCGGGGGTCCTGGACATCCCAGGTCAGGTCCGGAGCTGGTCCAGTATCTTCGGGGAAGGGTAATAAAGAGGGAACGAAAGAAAAAGGAAAA
>NW_024512854.1:0-442 GCF_017590135.1 Pyrgilauda ruficollis | reverse complement strand
GAAGCCCCCAGCCCCTCACAGGGGGGTCTCTGGCGGGTCAGCCCGTGCGCTGCCCGCAGGCTCCGCAGGGCGCGGGCGACGCTCAGCACGAACTCCATGGCGGCCTCGGCCTGGGGGTCCTGCCAGCAGAACTGGGGAGGGGGCACGGGGGGGTCAGGAGCACCCCAGGGACCCCCCGAGACCCCCAACACAGCCCTCGTCCTGCCAGCAGAACTGGGGAGGGGGCACGGGGGCGTCAGCAGGGCCCGGGACCCCCAGGGACCCCCGAAACACACCCAGGGACCCCCAACACAGCCCTCTTCCTGCCAGCAGAACTGGGGAGGGGGCACGGGGGGGTCAGGAGCACCCCTGGGACCCCTCACAAGCCCCCCAGGGACCCTCCCGAGCCCCCCAAGGACGCCCTCAAATCCCCCCTGAGACCCCAGGGACCCCCCCCAAGCCC
>NW_024512853.1:0-442 GCF_017590135.1 Pyrgilauda ruficollis | reverse complement strand
GTCCCTCCGGTGCCGCTCCGGGGGGAGATCCCGGGAATTCCCCACGGGAATTCGGGAATTGTCCCTCCCCGCTGCCACCGGAGCCGCTGTCCCCGAGCAGAGGGGACACGGCCCGGTGGCCTCGGGACTGTCGCCTCTCCCGGTGACACCGGGGCTCGGTGACACCGGGGCTCGGTTCCCGCACCGGCCCGCTGCCGGTGTCCCCAGCGGGCTTTGCCCCAAGGTCAGCCCCTCCCAGCCAGTGTTGCCCACCCAGCGGCCTTCCGCGGGAACCGGGACAGCGGCCCCGCCACCACCGGGACCCCCGCGACCACCGGGACCCCCGGGCCGGCCCCGCCGGGACCCCTCGGTTCCGCCAAGGTGCCCCCGGCCCACCCCACCCCGCGAGGGTCGGGAGCGCGGGCAGGCCCGCAGGAGCCCCCGCAGCACGACCGCCGCCCCG
>NW_024512852.1:0-442 GCF_017590135.1 Pyrgilauda ruficollis | reverse complement strand
TTAATTTGGGTTAATTCGAGTAAAATTGTGTTAAATTGGGTTAAATTGGGTTAATTGGGGTTAATTGGGGTTAATTTGGGGTTAATTACCGTTAATTGGGGTTAATTGGAAGCGCCAGCCCCCCCCACAGCGTCCCCGTGTCCCCCCCGGGCAGGGCCTGGTGGTCAGCGTCCTCTACTGCTTCACCAACAAGGAGGTGCGTCACGACCCGGCCGTGTCGCGACATGGGCGGGGCCTATCGCGGCGGCGGCGCCGCCTATCGCGGCTCGCGGCGCCGCCTATCGCGACATGCCGCCCCGCAGGTGCAGGCCGAGGTCCGCAGGGGGTGGCAGCGGTGCCGGCTGGGGGTCCCCGGCCCCCCCAGGGCCCCCCCCGGGGGGCGATCCCGGCGGGGGCGGCGCCCGGAGGCCGAGAGCGGCTGCTGAGGGGGCGGGGGGCACCT
>NW_024512851.1:0-442 GCF_017590135.1 Pyrgilauda ruficollis | reverse complement strand
GACAGCTCTGCCGGGAGTGGGCGTGGTCTGCAGAGGTGCAGGGGTGGGGTCTGTGGGGGAGTGGGAGTGGCTTGAGGGGGAGTGGGCGGAGCTTTGGGAGCCTCAGTGGGGTCCCTGGGGGGGTCTGGGGGTGTCCCCAACCCTCTGTGGTGTCCCCAGGCTGTCCCCAGGGGTGTCCCCAATGTCCCCCCTGTCCCCAGGCCTGCATTGATGAGAACATGGAGGTGGTGCAGTCCTTGGGGGGGTCCCTGGGGCTGTCCCAGGGGTGTCCCCAGCCCCATCTCAATGTCCCGTGGGCGTGGCCGACGCCAAGCGCGCGGAGGAGCAGCGCATGCTGCAGGACACGCGGCTGTGGGTGGGGTCAGGGTGTGCCCAGGTGTGCCCAGGTGTGTTACCTGTGCTCAGGTGTATTACCTGTGCCCAGGTGTGTGCTCAGGTGTGT
>NW_024512850.1:0-442 GCF_017590135.1 Pyrgilauda ruficollis | reverse complement strand
TTTAAATTGAGAGGGTTTAAGGGGCGGTGCTTAAGTGGGTGTGGTTCAAGTGGGCGGGGCATGAAAGGGGAGTGGCTTTAAATGAGAAGGTTTAAGGGGCGGGGATTAACTGGGTGTGGCTCAAGTGGGCGGGGCTTGCAATCTTGTCTGTGGATTACACAACCCGGGGGAGAGGGGCGTGGCCACAAATTGGGGCGGGGCTTAACCCGCAGCTTCAGCGGGCAGGGCGCGGCCGGGCGGGGGAGCGCGTGGGCGTGTCCCGGCCGTGACCACGCCCCCTCTGGCCCCGCCCAGGCCGGCACCTGGTGGCTGTGGCGCCGCGCCCGCTGGGTGCCGGCGGCGTGGGCGGTGCTGGGGGCGGGCGCGGGGGCGTGTCTGCTGCGGGCGGCCTATTGGGGCTGCGTGCGCGTCAGCCAGCCCCTCCCACCCCGCGCCTGACCCC
>NW_024512849.1:0-443 GCF_017590135.1 Pyrgilauda ruficollis | reverse complement strand
CCCAGCCCGGCCCGGCCCCGCCGCGATCCGCCCCGGCCGCCGGCTCCTCCTCCCGCGGCACCGCGCAGCGCCGGGATCCCTCCGGGAGCGGCCGCCGAGCCCCGGGACACGCCGGCATCGGGCCCGGGATGTGGCCGCGAGCAGCCGCGGCCCCGCCGGGAATTTGCTCGGCGCGCAGCGGGATCGCCCCCGAGATCGCCGAGGCCACAGCGGGCACCGGCACCGCGATCAGCCGCGGTGCCACCGGGATCCCGCCCGCATCAGCCGCAGCACCGCCGGGACCGCCTTGGGACCGTGTTGGGATCATTGCAGGGATGGCCGGGGGCACGCCAGAATCAGCCTGGGTGGCACTGGGATCCCACCGGGATCCAGGAAGGGGTCAGCGGGGCACACCGGGATCAGCCGCGGGACTGCCGGGATCGCCTCCAGGTCAGCCCTGCACC
>NW_024512848.1:0-443 GCF_017590135.1 Pyrgilauda ruficollis | reverse complement strand
CCATTGGCCCACCCTTTAAGCCCCGCCCCCAGAAGCCCCGCCCACTCACTGTCGGGCAGGGCGCTGACGCGCGGCCCCAGGCAGCTGAAGAAGGCGTGTCCCATGGCCTCTGCCGCCGGCACCCGGCGCCGCCCCTCGAACTGCCCCGCCCCGTCAGGCCACGCCCACTCGTGGGACACGCCCACAAAGGGGCGTGGCTATGCCAAAGCCCACCCACATCCAACAAAGGGGCGTGGCTGCTTCCCCACCCCCTCCCGGGAGCCACGCCCATGTAGGGAGGGGGTGGGGTCAAAGGGGGTGGGGCCAGCGCAGGCCACGCCCAGCTCACCTGCAGCAGCTGCCCCAGGAGATCGGCGCCGTCCTGGTCCAGCCTGGGGACAGAGGGACTCAGGGGCCACCGACGGGGACAGTGACACCCCGGGGGACAGTGACACAGTGACACC
>NW_024512847.1:0-443 GCF_017590135.1 Pyrgilauda ruficollis | reverse complement strand
TTTATGGAATTTTTAGGGATTTTTATGAAATTTTTAAGGATTTTTATGGAATTTTTTAGGGGTTTTTATGGAATTTTTAGGGATTTTTATGGAATTTTTTAGGGATTTTAAAGGGAATTTTTTAGGGGTTTTTATGGAATTTTTTAGGGATTTTAAAGGGAATTTTTTAGGGATTTTAAGGGGAATTTTGGGGATTTTTAATTCTTTTCAATTGCCAGCGGGGATTTCTGGGGAATTTGGGGAATTTGGGAATTTCCTGCCCGTTTCCCTCCCCAGGTGAACCACACGGTCGCCCTGAGCACTCTGGGCGAGTCCAACTATCACTTCGGGGCCACCTACGTGGGCACCAAGCACCTGAGCCCCACCGAGGTGCGCGCGGAACCTTCCGGAACGCCGCGGGAAATCGGGGGGAATCGGGGGGAATTTGGGGGGAAAATTGGGGG
>NW_024512846.1:0-443 GCF_017590135.1 Pyrgilauda ruficollis | reverse complement strand
GACACAGTGACACAGTGACAGGGTGACGGTGACAGGATGACAGGGTGACACAGTGGCACACTGACACACTGACACGGTGACACAGTGACATGGTGGCACACTGACACACTGACACGGTGACACGGTGACACACTGACACGGTGACATGGTGCCACAGTGACACACTGACACAGTGACACAGTGACACGGTGACACGGTGACACAGTGACATGGTGGCACACTGACACACTGACACGGTGACACAGTGACATGGTGGCACACTGACACAGTGACACAGTGACACAGTGACACAGTGGCACGGTGGCTGTCCCCAGGTACCTGTACGGGAAGCGCGTGGAGGGGACGGCCTTTGTCCTCTTCGGGGTCATGGTGGACGACGAGAAGAAGAGCATCCCCCAGTCGCTGCAGCGCGTCCTGGTGAGCCTGGCACTGTCACTGTCACT
>NW_024512845.1:0-443 GCF_017590135.1 Pyrgilauda ruficollis | reverse complement strand
GTTTTCCCTTTTTATTGTATCCACTGAAATGTCACTTTACTCTGCAGCAGCCAAGCTGTGGTGGGTGGAGTGGTGATTGGGGTGGGAGGAGGAGGAGGGTGGATGTTAGGAGGCTGGAGAGGCCTGGGATGGAGTCCTGGAGGTGGCTCTGCTGTGAGCAGTGCTGGATGCATTCAGTGCCTCATCCTGCTGCATTCTTGTGCTCTCTAAAGTAATGACATTTCTTTTCCTCTCCTCCTCTTTGCCTGACTCGTTTGCTCAGGCTGTACCTGAGGAGGGTGGTACCTGCTCCCTGCCCCAGCTGCACCTACCAGAGTTCCTGTAATGCCCAGAAGGGAATTGGCTGCTTTGCTCTAATTTATACCCTCTGGATGTGTCTTTCAGGAGAGGAGTCGTAGAATCATGGAACAGTTGGAGTTGGAAGGGACCTTTAAAAGTCATCT
>NW_024512844.1:0-5623 GCF_017590135.1 Pyrgilauda ruficollis | reverse complement strand
CTGGCCCCAGGACAAACAACTTAATACGGCAGGGATTTGTCTAATCTCTCCCCTCTCCATTCCTAACAGATGATGGAGCAGCTAATCTTGGAAATGACTTCCAGGCACCTGAAGACCAAGAAAATCATCAGGAGTAGTGAGCATGGATTCGCCAAGGGGAAATCATGCTTGACCAACTTAATACATTTCTACAATGAAACTACTAGCTTGGCAAAGGGACAGCAGTGGGTATTGTCTACATAGACTTCAGTAGGGCTTGTGACACCATCTCCCACAAGATTCTCATAGGGAAGCTGTTGAAGTATGGGCTGAATGAGCAGACAATGTCGTGAAATGAAATCTGGATGAACAGCCCTGCCTAGAGGGTGGTGATCAGTTGCACAAAGATTAGTTGGAGACCAATAACTAGTGGTGTACCCCAGGGGTCAATACTGGGCTTGATCTTGTTCAACATCTTCATTAATGACCTGAATGACTGGGCAAAGTGTACCCTCAGTTTACAGATAACCCAAAAGTGGGAGAAGTGGATGACACACCATTGTGCTGCCATCCAGAGGGACCTCAACAGGCTGGGAAAAACAGGCTGACAGGAACCTCATGCAGTTCAGCAAGAAGTGTCACACCCAACACCTGGGAAGGAACAACCCCAGGCACCAGTACAGGCTGAGGACTGAGCAGCTGGAATGCAGTTCTGCAGAGAAGACCCTGGAGGTCCTAGTAGACATCAAGTTGGACATGAGCCAACAATGTGCCCTTGCAGCAAAGAAGGCTAATTGTCTTCTGGGCTGCATGAAGAGAATTATTGTCAGCAGGTCAAGGGATGTGAACCCTCCCCTTTATTCAGCCCACTGAGGCCATACCTGGAGTACTCCATCAAGTTCTGGGCTTCCTTAGTACAAGATTGTACTGGTTTTGGCTGGCATAGTTAATTTTCTTCATAGCAGCTTTTATGGTTCTAAATGTTGATAATGCAGTGATGTTTTACGTATTGCTGAGCAGTGCTTACACAGAGTCAAAGCCTTTTTTGCTTCTCACACTGCCCCACCAGTGAGTAGGCTAGAGGTGCACAAGAAACTGTGAGGGAACACAGATGGGACAGATGACCCCAACTGACCAAAGGGACATTTCATATGACATGACATCATACTCAGCAATAAAACCTAGGGGAGAAGTTTTCTGGAGTGGCCATTTCTCAGAGACCAGCTAGACATCAGTTGCCTGGTGGTGAACAATTGTTGGGTTTTTTTGTCACTTGTTTTTCCTTTTCTTTGTTTGTTTGGGTTTTTTTCTTATGAAACTGTCATATGAACCCACATGTTTCTACACTTCTACCCTTCTGATTCTCTTCCCCATCCCACTGACAGGTCATTTTGGTGCCCAACATGGGGCTTGAAGGGTTTGCGATAACGACAGATTTGATCTAAGTTCATTGAAGGGAACTTATAATTATTATATCTGTTTAACAGGTGCTGGTCATGATGCTGGCTTATCTGTTCTCAACAGTGGTTTATCTAATCCATGCAATGCTCCCTTTTTTACTGTACATTAAATTTGAGCGCTTGTTAAAGGCTGGTTTTAGCTTTTACAGTTTGCAGTGCTTAGTGGTGTTTTGCCTGGAAGCATTAAGATAAAAGCACTGGCCTTGAGCCTAATCTGGTATTTGGGCCCTGAACTGATGCCTTACCTGTACTTCAGGAACCATCTCATGGAGACAATTAACAAAAATTACACTTTTTCCCTTTTCTCCTCTGAGAGGCATTTGGTGTAGGAAACACATAATGGCACCTTCCTCTTCTCCTATGGGGTAGATGTTTTCTCCCTTTTTACAATAACTCTTTGCTATCTTGAACATCCATAACCAAAATACTCCTATCAATACTTCTCAAGATTTTTTTTTCTTTTTCTAAAGCTAACCAACTATTTAGGACTATCACTCACGGATATGCCCCAAGGCCGTACAGTTATGGGTGGCAAGGAGTGTGGGAGAATATGGGCAGGTACCTAGAACAGTTGTCACTGATGGTCTGGAACTTCACTCCTGAACAAGTATGAGATCCTGATAAAGTGACAGAATGTTTGAAAAGAGGATGCCCTGGCCCTGGCTATGCCAGAGACACAACTTCTTGCACTGTGCTGGGGCCTAGCCTATGCTTACTGAGCACTATCCAGCACTATTCAGAATCCTCAAGGACAAGAGTCTCTGGATGAAGACATACAAATAGACTTTGTGGCTAAACCAGATCCTCAGCCATCAACTATATCTGTTGCTCAGATAGTCAAGAAGAAATAATAGAAATGGAGGTCAACTCATTTAGTAAGGGAAGAAGAAGCTTTTACTAAGAGGAAGGGGGAGAAAGAATAAGACGAGGCAGCCTGTTCTGCAACAGAACAGTCACAAGAAAAGGAAGAGGAAGAGACTGAAATCATGAGTCAGTAACCACCCGATCCCTATTCTTGAGTGAACTGTGAGATCTGTAAAAAGATTTTAGCCATCAATCAGGCAAGCAAATTATCAGCTGGTTGCTCTGATGCTGAGATATTGAGGCCAACAGTCAGGAATCAGAAGGTAAGGAAGCCCAGCAGTTGGGATTCCTTGCTAAGGATAAGGCCATTGGCAAAGGAATTGGAAAAAAAGCAGGAGTCCTCAGCCTCTGGAGGCGCCTCCTGTCGAGTGTGAAGGACATGTATCACTTCAAGGAAGAACTTGTAAATTCCAGAGGCAAGCAGACCACCACCAAGGAAATCAAGGCATGGTGGAGGTGATCTATAGTGAGAGGAATGACGGATTTGTCTTTACAAACAAGCTGTGGGTCTGCTGGTAGATAAAACTAGCACTGAGAGATAAAAGAAACAATGGGAAGGATTCCACTGATTGATTAATGGAAAAAGATATTTGCTTTTACAAATAAACTTTAGGTTTGCTGATAAATGAAATTGGACACTGAAAGATGAAAGAAACAATGGGGGGGACCCTAAATTCCATAATAATTAAAAATTAAAAGGGAGGGTTATACATTAGAGGGAAATCTTCAGTATCAGGCTTTTCAGGAAGTCTGTACCTCTCAAGTACCTCAGCCAATGGGGAAAGAGAGAAGGGAAATGTGGCCGGGAAATTAGGATAAAAAGCAGGCTGCGTCTTCCAAAAATTTGAGAGACCCCAGGGGAATGCCCCATGGCCTCTCCCTTTATTTGAATAAAGTAAAAGGGCTCCTCTGTCTCCTTTTTTGACATAAACTTCTGATGTTTGTGAATTAATTTTCCTGACAATAGCAACCAGGTCAATAACCAGACATACAATAACCCAGATTAAATCCAGTACAGGCAGTCCATATGGTGAAAGTTTGTACAAAGTGCACCACCATACACCAGCACCCTAGCAATAATGAGCTAGACAGATATGAAGGTACCAACTGTCTGGACTGGCCAGCCAACTCCAGCAATTTGAAGAGAATCTCTCTTCCTCCCTACGGGCCTGCGTCTTGGCTGTGGTGAGACTGTTCCAACAGTTCCAGCAATTCAAAGAAACGATGCCTTTTTCCTCATCATAACACATACAATATTCATTTTAATACTTGCAAAAAGCCAATCATAAAATACACATTTTTCACAATTTATAACAAAATTACTTTAACATCACACATATAAAATCCATTTTAATATTTGTGAATAGCCAATATTATAATATGTATCTATAACACTCATCCATACTGAACTGTCAGCCTTTTTCTGCTCAAGGGAAATAGTACCAGTGGCACACACCATGTGCCACCCTGTGGTTCTATCTGTGCAACCAAAGGAGGACATGAGGAAGTGGGATGATGACTCTACCTGGACACTAGAAGATTGGGTATGGGAATTGCAGTAACAAAAACAACAGCCAAAAGGCATCCACCCAGGAAATTTACTGCTCCAATTTGTATGAAGCAGAGTAGAAGGGAAGATTTTACTTTAAAACCTAATAAAGGGATTTCTGGTTTGCAGTTACAAAAGTCAAGTCATACTCTGTCCAGGAATACAAGGGCCTTGCCTCTAGCCAGGTGGAGGAAAGGGAAGACTGGGTCTACTGGACTGTGTGTGTTTGATGGTCTGACACAACAGACCCACAGGAGTATAAGGCTCTGGTCGGCATTGGTGTACAGTATACCCTAATGCCATCAGATTACAAAGAGGCAGAACCAAACTGTATTTCTGTAGTGATAGGAAGATCTCAACAGTTTGTCTAGGAGGCTGAGGTGATTCTAACAGGGTGTTTGGGTTTAGGATAGGTCCTTTTGTTCCTTTCTCTCATGGAATTTTGCTCCATAGGTTGCTAGGAAACAATAACTATCAATACTTAAGAGAGACAAAGGAAGTTGCCTTGGGAAGGGTGTGGCTGGCTGCTCTCTTACCTGAGGTTTTTCTCTTGGAGGGGCACAGATACCACGAGATTTTGGCTGGGGAAAAAAGGGCTAGGCACAGCTCCTAGGCTCACTTGCACTCTCGGCATTCAGAGAGGAAGGAGGCTGCAGTCGCCGTGGGAAGAATTCATCACCACTGCGGGATTTTGTCTTCTGCTGCTTTCTACCATGAGTGGAGGTCTGCTCCTAAGAGCAGCCGTTGCACTGGGACCTTATTAATACCATACCTCACTAAAAAAGAACTTTCACCATCTGCTCAGATGCCTCAGAGGAAAACCCCGGGATCCCGACCCTTTTCCCCTCCCAGGGAGACTTTCCCTTGCCATGCTGGGGAGTCTGGCTGCCTCTGCCCCACCCCCGCTGTTTTTTGCCACTGCTCAGAGTTTTCCTTGTTACACTGTGTTATGAATAAAAAGTTATCTATTTTTGTTTAAGCTTACAGAGCTAAAACCGGTTGCTGTTAAGTTAGCTTCATTGTTAAGAGTTCTTCTTCAATTGCCCGCTAATGGTTGGTGATTAGCCATTGTCCTCCTGATGACCCAGTGGGTCCTTTTCCTCACGTTCACCCGTATCACCGACCGGAGGTGATACGCTGTCTGTTTTGGGTGGTGGCTATCGGGACTGTGTTATGGTCATGCAATAAATTTTATTTTTTATATTTTTATTAAAATTGGCTATTTTTCATTTTTCATTTATAACAATTTGGTGACCCCGACGTGATCTGATAAGGATTCCAGGGTCTCCCCTTTCGAAGTCCGGGTGGCGCCCTGCTGATTTTCAGCGGCCGGACAAGATCGGGAAAACCCATCGGAACCGACCAGATAAAAACGAACTTTTCTGTAGCCAGAAAGTTAGCCACAACCAAACGGTGGAATGGGCCCAGAGCTCTCGAGGATGGAGTTAGTGCTCCGTGGAAGCCGGCTATTTTTACCCATAAAATCTACGTGCACGAAGATCCTATGCGAGAAAAGGACCCGTAAGTATCGCGCGGTTGGGTAGGAGAGTGGTCGCGTGTGTGTGTGTATGTGTGTGTGTATGAGACATGATATTATCACGAAGCGAGTACAGACCCCAAGATCGCAGTTCCGTCCTCCCGCGAGGGAAACAGTCGGTTGAGGGGGAAGCGCGTGAGAACCCGGCAGAGCCCCGGAAGGGAGTCTGGGGAGGGTAAGAGGGTTGTTTTAAACACACACGCACTAAACCCGACAGAGCCCCGGAAGGGAGTC
>NW_024512843.1:0-443 GCF_017590135.1 Pyrgilauda ruficollis | reverse complement strand
CAAATTTGGCTGGATTTGGGTCAGTTTCGCGCCGATTTTTGCCAGTTTTGGGTCGATTTTTGCCATTTTTGGGTCATTTTTCCCCAATTTTTTGGGGATTCCACCTCACCTGTGCCAGGTGTGCCAGCTGCGCCAATCTGGGCTGGATTTTGGGTGGATTTGGGCCATTTTTGGGTCAATTTAACCCAAATTTGGCTGGATTTGGGTCAGTTTCGCGCCGATTTTTGCCAGTTTTGGGTCGATTTTTGCCATTTTTGGGTCCATTTTTCCCATTTTTGGGGTTTTTTTCCCCAATTTTTTGGGGATTTCACCTCACCTGTGCCAGGTGTGCCAGCTGTGCCAATCTGGGCTGGATTTTGGGTGGGTTTGGGTCATTTTTGAGTCAATTTAACCCTTTTTTGGCTGGATTTGGGTAATTTTTGGGTCAATTTAAGGCATTTTTC
>NW_024512842.1:0-443 GCF_017590135.1 Pyrgilauda ruficollis | reverse complement strand
AGCTGTGTTGGACTCTGGAAAGAGTCATGGGTTTCATTATTATCTTTTTAGCCTTCTGTAAGTATCCTTTTTACATTCTTTAGTATGGTTTAGTATTCTTTATTATAATATATAATTATAATTATATATATAATTATAAAGCAATAGATTAGCCTTCCGAGCACATGGAGCCAGATTCATCATTCCTGCCTTTGTTGGGCCATTCCCAGCAAATTCAATAGCCCATCCCAGAGCAGCTCCTCCCTTTCCTTGTCTGGGCTGCTGCAGGGGCTCCCAACACCAGTGGCTGTTCCCTGGGACACTGGGAGTGAGTCACACCGGGAGTGGGAACGCTTCTATCCAGGCTCTAAATGCCCGCTTTCATTGCCTTTGGATGGTGGAAACACAGAATATTTATCTGTTATTGTCTCAGGGATTCCTGGAATGGGCTGGGTTGGAAGGGA
>NW_024512841.1:0-443 GCF_017590135.1 Pyrgilauda ruficollis | reverse complement strand
CACCACCCAGGGATGATGGGGACAGTTGTGATGGTCATCACCAGGGGACAGCAGGGACAAGCATGATGGTCACCACCAGGGGACAGCAGGGACAGGGACAGCCTTGATGGCCACCACCAGGGGATGATGGGGACAGGGACAACTGTGATGGCCACCACCCAAGGATGCTGGAGATGGCCATGACCATCCTTTGGGGACATCGAGGACAGGGCCACCCACCCTGGTCTGGGTGAGTTTGTTCTTCCTGAGGACAAAGACCCCCTTGTCCACGGCCACCAGCCCCACGTGGGCCTTGTGGTCGCCCTCGATGCGCAGCCTCATGGGTGTCCCCGGCTCGTGCACACGGTTGTCACCTTCCGTCGCCCCCTTCACCACCAGCTGCCACAGACACAGGAGGTGACGTCACCAGGATGTCCCCAAAAGCCATGTTTGTCCCCCCTCCC
>NW_024512840.1:0-443 GCF_017590135.1 Pyrgilauda ruficollis | reverse complement strand
AAAAAACACAAAATGTGAAGAAATTTGAAAGTACACTTAAGTCTCTGTGCTTCTATTTGACTTTCCTATTAGAACTCCTCTTTCTCTTTCCATCTCTGCAAATTACATTTTAACAAACTGTTGTCCAACATCATATAAAGTTGCTGGAAGGAAATAAATAGTTTTCTGTATTATCTGTCTGGTTTTTTAAGCAATTATGGCATTTCCCTTTGGATAAAGATGGGTATTTAAATCATTAATACTTAAATCATGAATTTAAAATACATAGATTCATATTTTATCCTGGACAGATAAAAGACTTATGGATTTTTCAGATCTAAAATAAATTCATCCCAATATACTTTTTTCAGTGTGTTTTCCAAACTGACTAGTGCATCACAAATTCATAAACTAGACTTCTCCTTCATAGGAAATGTTATTCTTCAATGCTAAAGCCTTGAAAA
>NW_024512839.1:0-443 GCF_017590135.1 Pyrgilauda ruficollis | reverse complement strand
GCACAAAGGAGAGGAGGAAGAGGCACACAGGAGAGGAAGAGGAGGCACAAAGGAGAGGAAGAAGAGGCACAAAGGAGAGGAAGAAGAGGCACACAGGAGAGGAAGAGGCACAAAGGAGAGGAAGAGGCACAAAGGAGAGGAAGAGGCACACAGGAGAGGAAGAGGAGGCACACAGAGGAAGAAGAGGCACACAAGCCCAGCTGTGTCCCCAGCAGGGGTCGGGGTGCCAGCCCTGCCAGCCGGGCACCGTGAGCACCTCGGAGCTTCCTCCCTCCTGCTTCTGCCTTTTGCCTTTGGGCTCTCCCTCCTCTTCCTCGCCACACGAGTGCCTCCTCTTCCCTTTCCCTGTCAGCACCAGAACAGGATGGGAACGGTACAGAGATGACTTATCAATGATACAGAGATATATAAAGATATAAAAATATATATAAATATATAAAAAT
>NW_024512838.1:0-443 GCF_017590135.1 Pyrgilauda ruficollis | reverse complement strand
TTTTTTTTTTTTTTTTTAATGCAATGATGTAACAAAACAGATGCAGAGCTGTTTATTTAAATTACTGGTTGTAATTATTTCACACATTAAAGCCTTTAGTTTGAGATAATATTACTATGACAGTTAGGCCTAAACTCATCAGAGTGTATTCAATTTAATTTAAAAGATAAAAGTATGAAGTAGAACATATTTGCTGCCAATACTTTAAGGAAATCAGACTAGTGAACTAGCAAAAGTCACTGGGTATGCAGACAGAAGCAGTCTGTTGAACTACTAAACCACTCCTGACAGCATCTGTTCTCCAGGTGCAGAGAGAACATTTTATTTATTCTAAGTTTTCTGAGTAGATCAATTCATTGACAAGTTCTCTCAGACTTGAGGAACCAAATCAGAAAGGAACCAAATCAGAAAGAAAAATAAGTAAAGCAATTTGTAGGTTATTT
>NW_024512837.1:0-443 GCF_017590135.1 Pyrgilauda ruficollis | reverse complement strand
GGAAGGGCTCTGCCTTCCGGAATTCCGGGCGGGAAGGTCTCTGCCCTCCGGGACTTTCCCGTTTTCCGGGGCTCCGTGCAGAATTCCCGTTGTTCTCCCGTTTTTCCAGCCGGGCGTGCGGCTGCACTTTGTGGAGCTGGGCCGGGGCCCGGCGCTCTGCCTGTGCCACGGATTCCCGGAGTCCTGGCTCGCCTGGCGCTTCCAGGTCAGCCCCAAACCCCCCTCCCCCCGGAATTCCCAAAATTCCCCGGAATTCCGGGGATCCGGCATCCCGGGGGACACTTTGGGATGTGCTGGATCCCAGATCCCGGCGCTGGCCCAGGCCGGATTCCGGGTGATCGCCCTGGAGATGAAGGGATACGGGGAATCCACCGCGCCCCAGGGTGAGAGAGAGCGGGAGCGGCGGGAAGGGACAGCGGGAATAGCGGGAATAACTAACGGGA
>NW_024512836.1:0-443 GCF_017590135.1 Pyrgilauda ruficollis | reverse complement strand
CCAAAACACCCCAAAAACTGCCCAAAATATCCCCAAAATATCCCGAAATCACACCCAAAATATCCCCAAAAATGCCCCATCCCTGCACGTGGCTGCGGCCTGCGGCTGCCGGCACATCGCCCAGTGAGGGACAAAACTGCCCAAAATCACACCTGAAATATCCTGAAATCACACCCAAAATATCCTGAAATCACACCCAAAATATCCTGAAAATACCCTGAAATTACACCCAAAGTATCTTGAAAATACCCTGAAAATATCCTGAAAATATCCCCAAAAATACCCTGAAAATATCCTGAAAATGTCCCCAAAATATCCCAAAAATATTCCCAAAAATACACCTAAAATATCCTGAAAATAAGTGTAAAATATCCCCAAAAATAACCTTAAAATATCCAAAAAATATCCACAAAAACATCCTGAAAATATCCCCAAAATATCCC
>NW_024512835.1:0-443 GCF_017590135.1 Pyrgilauda ruficollis | reverse complement strand
GCAGCAAACCCTGGGGGGCTGCTCAGAGCTCCCACCCCAGTCAGTGGCACGCCCTGGTTGGGATGCAGGAGGTCCAGACTCACCCTCACCACTTGCTGGGCCAGGACGGGGTGCGCGGCCGGGTCGTGGCGCAGGAGCGCGGTGCCCACGAGCTCACAGTACTGCAGGGCCTGGGCTGGCAGCCCGTGGTCAGCCAGGCGGGAGGCGTAGAGCAGCTTGTACACCTTGGGGGAGGGAAGCAGAGCAGCCACGGGTGGGAGCAGGGACATGGACAGGTCTGTGTCTGGGTGGGTGCCCTGTGCCGTGGCTCAGAGCGCCCTGGATCGTGCACCCCGAGGTCACTTACAACTTGGGGCCACTTCCACCCATCCCCATGGAGCCATCCAGCCCCCCCCACTCCTTGAACCAGAGAGCTGCATAGAATCCTGGAATGGTTTGGGTTG
>NW_024512834.1:0-443 GCF_017590135.1 Pyrgilauda ruficollis | reverse complement strand
GAGTCCAGCGGGGGAAGCGCCTCAGGAGATGCCCAAACAAATCAGGACGTTCCCCATGGCTGCAGGTCCCTCCCCACCACTTCCATGGACCCACAAGGATGTGTCCAGCAGGATGCTCCTCATTACAGCCTTGCCAATGCGCATGGAGGAATGCATTCAAAACCCGTGGGTTTCACACCTTGACACCCCTTCCTTTCACGTCTTGGGGAAAGAGAGGCTCTTTATTTATCTTTTTCTATTTATCTTAATTTCTTTCTTAAATCTGAGCCTAGTAAAAAGCAGGTTTTTCACCACTGTCCTGTTATCAGCAGCATCTGAACATTTTGGTGATGTGCTGGGAGCTGGTGTGGACAGGACAGGGTTAATCCCAGCTGCTGTCCCTTATACAGAGTTGTCATTGCTGGCATTCTCTGAAGCTGAAGGGTTTGAGGATTTTTTTTTTT
>NW_024512833.1:4820-5629 GCF_017590135.1 Pyrgilauda ruficollis | reverse complement strand
CCCCCCAATGTCCCCTCAGTGTCCCCCTGTAGCCCCGCCCTCTTTTAACCCCTCCCCATTTAGCCCCGCCCCCACAGGAGGCCCCGTCCCTTTAACCCCATTCCCAAAGGGCCACGCCCCTCCAGGCCACGCCCCCTTTGGCTCCTCACCCCCTTTAGCCACACCCCCATTTAACCCTGCCCTGTTTAGCCCCTCCCCTTTAAGTGCTCCTGGTTAAACCCCTCCCCTTTTAACCACGCCCCCTTCAGCTCCTCACCTTTAATTGGTCCTCTTTTAGCTCCTCCCCTTTTAACCACGCCCCCTTTAGCTCCTCTCCTTTTATTGTTTCTCCTTTAACTCTTCTCTTTTAGCTCCTCCCCTTTTAAATTTTTCTGCTTTGGCCCCTCCCCTTTTAACCACACCCTCTTTAGCTCCTCCCCTTTTAACCACACCCTCTTTAGCTCCTCCCCTTTAATTGATTCCCCTTTAGCTCCTCCCCTTTTCACCCCACCCTCTTAAGCCCCACCCCCAAAATTGCTGCCCCTTTAGCTCCTCCCCTTTGCTTCTTTGGCCCCTCCCCTTTCAGCCACGCCCCTTTTAGCCCCACCCCTGTAATTGCTTCTGCTTTGGCTCCTCCTCCTTTAACCCCACCTTGTTTAGCTCCTCCCCTTTAATTGTAATTTGGCTCCTCCCTTTTAACCCCACCCCATTTAGCCCCGCCCCTTAAATTGTTCCTCATTTAGCCCCTCCCCTTTAACCCCACCCCGTTTAGCCCCGCCCCTTTTGCTCCACCCACTAACACCCCCCACAGGAGGCTCCGCCCCCTTTAA
>NW_024512833.1:0-4659 GCF_017590135.1 Pyrgilauda ruficollis | reverse complement strand
CACAGGAGGAGACCCCGCCCCCGCGGGCCCCGCCCCCTGAGGAGCCCCGGATAGGGCCGAGCCTCCCGGCTCCGCCCCCTGCCATGGCCACGCCCCCTCCAGAGCCCCGCCCAGGGCCCGCCCACATCGCGCCGGTGCCACGCCCCCTGCGCAGGCCACGCCCACAGGACCCGCCCTTCCCTGTGCCAGAGGTAGGCAGGGCTTAAAGGGGCGGAGCCCTGATTGCAAATGAGGTGGGCGGGGCTTAAGGGAAATAGGTGGGGCTAAATGGGGTGGGGCTTGATGCATGGGTGTGGCTAAAGGGGGCGGGGCTTCAGTGGTTGGTGTGGGTGGGGCTGGAGAGAAGTGGGTGTGACTTTAATGATTGACAGCGGTTTGAGGGGTGGGGTTGTAGGATGGGGCGTGGCCTCTGGCATGGGTGGGTGTGGCTAGAGAGGGAAATGGGCGTGGAGAAATGGAAGTGGGCGTGTCCATGGGCAGTTGATTGACAGGTGTCTGTAAGGATGGGGTGGGGCTTGGGATAAAGGGGCAGAGCCTCCAAATTTGGGACATTTCATGTGAGTGGGTGTGGCCAGATGAGAGTAGGCGTGGCTACATGATGGGACTGTCCCAGATGATTGACAGGTGCCTATGAGGATGGAGGCGGGGCTATTAAAAAGGGGGCGGAGCCTCAAATTTAAGCATTTCCTGCTGGGTGGGCGTGCCCAGAAAGGAGTGGGCGTGTCCACTGTGTGGTGGGCGTGTCCTGGGTGATTGACAGGTGTTCATTAGCACAAGGCAGGGCAAAACAGAAAGGGGCGGAGCTTCCAAACGTGGGCCTTTCCTTCAGGGTGGGCGTGTCTTTGGTGGGGTGGGTGTGTCCCTGGTGATTGACAGGTGTCCATCAGGATGAGGCAGGGCTGCCAGAAGTGGGCGGAGTCTCTAAATTTGGGGTGTTTCTTTGTTGGGTGTGGCTCGGGTGGGCGGGTCTGAACTGAGGTGGGCGTGTCCTGGGTGATTGACAGCTATCGGTAAAGATGGGGTGGAGCTATCCAAAATGGGCGGAGTCTGAAAACTTTGCATTTTCCTTTTTAATGGGTGTGTCCAGACAGAACTGGGCGTGTCCCTTGTGGGGTGGGCGTGTCCCAGGTGATTGACAGCTGTCCATAGAGATGAGGTGGAGCTATCCAAAACGGGGCGGAGCCTCCAAATTTGGGGGTTTTCTTTTAGGATCGGCATGTTCGGACAAAAGTGGGCGTGTCCCTTGTTGGGTGGGCGTGTCCCGGGTGACTGACAGGTGTCTCGCAGGTGGGGGCGGAGCCAGCGGCCGAGGACAAGCGGAAGGGGCGGGGCGAGCGGCTGAAGCGCTGCATCCGCACGGCGGCCGGGAGCAGCTGGGAGGATCCCAGTCTGCTGGAGTGGGAGGGATATACTGGAAGGGATTGGGAGGGAACTGGGGGGGGACTGGGAGGGACTGGGAGGGATTGGGGGGGACTGGGATGCTGTTGGTTTGTACTGGGAGGGACTGAGATGTTACTGGTTTATTCTGGGACGGACTGGGATGAATAGGGAAGGGATTGGGAGGTTACTGGTTTATACTGGGAGGGAGTGGGAGGCGACTGGGGGGGACTGGGAGGTTGCTGGCTTGTACTGGTTTGTACTGGGAGGGCACTGAGGGGTTAATGGTTTGTACTGGTTCATACTGGTTCGTACAGGTTCATACTGGTTCGTACAGGTTCATACTGGTTCGTACAGGTTCATACTGGTTCGTACAGGTTCATACTGGTTCGTACAGGTTCATACTGGTTCGTACAGGTTCATACTGGTTCGTACAGGTTCATACTGGTTCGTACAGGTTCATACTGGTTTGTACTGGTTAATACTGGTTTATACTGGTCTGTACTGGTTCATACTGGTTCATACTGGTTTGTACTGGTTCGCACTGGGGTCCCCAGGTGACCTCGGGGTGGCCCCAGGACCCTCACTTGTCTCTGTGACCCCATAACGAGCCCAGAGTTCGTTAACGACCCCGGAACTTCATTAACGACACCACGCCTTCGTTAGCGATTCCGTAACCCCAAAATGACCCAAAATCACCGTTTTTCACCCCAAATTCAGACAATTTTTGGGCTTTTTGTGGGGAATGAGGTCAACGATGAGACCCTGGGCCTGATGGTGACCTTTGGGGTGCCCCTATGATCCTGAAGTGACCCCATAACGACCCCGTAAATTCATTAATGATCTTATAATCCCAAAATGACCCAAAATTGGCGTTTTTCACCCCAATTTCAGACAAGTTTCAGATTTTTGGTGGGGATTTCAGGAACGAGCTGAAGGTGGGCTGGGTCATGACCCCGAGGTCACCCCATGACCCCAGAACTTCAGGATGACTCCAAAACTTCACAACGGTCTTGTAGCTTCCTAATGACCCCGAGATGACCCAAAATCGTCGTTTTTCACCCCAATTTCAGATGATTTCCAGGTCTTTCGTGGGGATTTCAGGAACGAAGTCAATGACAAGACCCTGAACTGGGTCATGTCCCCAAGGTCACCCCATGACCCCAGAACTTCAGGATGACTCCAAAACTTCGCAACCATCTTGTAATTGCCTAATGACCCTGAAATGACCCAAAATCGCCGTTTTTCGCCCCAATTTCAGACGATTTCCGTATCTTCTGCGGGGACCTGGGTAACGAGGTGAACGACGAGACGCTGGGCCGCGCCTTCGGGCGCTTCCCGTCCTTCCTGAAGGCCAAGGTGATCCGGGACAAGCGCTCGGGCAAGACCAAGGGCTACGGCTTCGTGTCCTTCAAGGACCCCAACGACTACGTCAGGGCCATGCGCGAGATGAACGGTGAGGGGACATTGGGGACACCCTGGGGACATCCTGGGGACACCCTGGGGACATCGGCGGGATCAGGGACATCAGGGACATCGGGGACATTGGGGACGTTGGGGTACGTCAGGGCCATGCGCGAGATGAACGGTGAGGGGACACCGAGGGGACATTGGGGACACCCTGGGGACATCGGGGACACCCTGGGGACATCGGGGGTATCGGGGACATCAGGGACATCGGGGACATTGGGGACATCGGGGGGATTGGGGACAGTGAGGACATTGGGGACACAGCGACAGCGTCAGCGTGGGGCACGGCTGCGGGGACAAGGGACAGCGTTAGGGACATCAGGGACAAGGGACAGTTAGTGACATTGGGGACACTGGGGACATCGGGGACACAGGGACAGCGTCAGCGTGGGGCGCGGCTGCAGGGACAAGGGACACAGATAGTGACACTGGGGACACTGGGGACAAGGGACAGTACTGGTTCGTACTGGTTTGTACTGGTTCATACTGGTTTGTACTGGGAGGGCACTGAGAGGTTAATGGTTTATACTGGTTCATACTGGTTCGTACAGGTTCATACTGGTTCGTACAGGTTCATACTGGTTTGTACTGGTTAATACTGGTTTATACTGGTCTGTACTGGTTCATACTGGTTCATACTGGTTTGTACTGGTTCGCACTGGGGTCCCCAGGTGACCTCGGGGTGGCCCCAGGACCCTCACTTGTCTCTGTGACCCCATAACGAGCCCAGAGTTCGTTAACGACCCCGGAACTTCATTAACGACACCACGCCTTCGTTAGCGATTCCGTAACCCCAAAATGACCCAAAATCACCGTTTTTCACCCCAAATTCAGACAATTTTTGGGCTTTTTGTGGGGAATGAGGTCAACGATGAGACCCTGGGCCTGATGGTGACCTTTGGGGTGCCCCTATGATCCTGAAGTGACCCCATAACGACCCCGTAAATTCATTAATGATCTTATAATCCCAAAATGACCCAAAATTGGCGTTTTTCACCCCAATTTCAGACAAGTTTCAGATTTTTGGTGGGGATTTCAGGAACGAGCTGAAGGTGGGCTGGGTCATGACCCCGAGGTCACCCCATGACCCCAGAACTTCAGGATGACTCCAAAACTTCACAACGGTCTTGTAGCTTCCTAATGACCCCGAGATGACCCAAAATCGTCGTTTTTCACCCCAATTTCAGATGATTTCCAGGTCTTTCGTGGGGATTTCAGGAACGAAGTCAATGACAAGACCCTGAACTGGGTCATGTCCCCAAGGTCACCCCATGACCCCAGAACTTCAGGATGACTCCAAAACTTCGCAACCATCTTGTAATTGCCTAATGACCCTGAAATGACCCAAAATCGCCGTTTTTCGCCCCAATTTCAGACGATTTCCGTATCTTCTGCGGGGACCTGGGTAACGAGGTGAACGACGAGACGCTGGGCCGCGCCTTCGGGCGCTTCCCGTCCTTCCTGAAGGCCAAGGTGATCCGGGACAAGCGCTCGGGCAAGACCAAGGGCTACGGCTTCGTGTCCTTCAAGGACCCCAACGACGGGGACATTGGGGACATCGCTGGGGACATTGGGGACATCCTGGGGACATCGGGGGGATCGGGGACATCAGGGACATCGGGAACATCGGGGGGATTGGGGTGCATCAGGGCCATGGGTGAGATGAACGGTGAGGGGACACCCTGGGGACATTGGGGACACTGAGGGGATGTTGGGGCCACGGTGGGAACCTTGGGGACCCCCAATCTCCCAGTGCCCCCCAGTCCCTCCCATCCCCCCCAATCCCCCCAATCCCCTCCCAGTTCCCTCCCA
>NW_024512832.1:0-443 GCF_017590135.1 Pyrgilauda ruficollis | reverse complement strand
CCCGCCGCGGGGCTCCGCCGGTACCGCCGCCCGGCGCGGGGGCTGCGCGCGTCCGGCGCCTCCCGCGGAAATCGCCGCTTTTGGTAAATCTCCCCCGGCGAGCCTGGGGAAGGGCTGGGGGCGTGCGGGGGGTGTGGATCAGCTCCTGCCCCGCTCCCGCCCCTCCGCTGCCGGTGCGAAAATTACGCACTGGGGGCTGATATGCGTCAGCGCTTCGCAATCACCAGGATTTTCTTCCTGGAACATCTATTTTTGTTGGTTGCGGGTTTTATTTTGGTTCGGGTTTGGTTTGCGTTTTTTGTGGTTCTTTTTTATTTTTTTTTTTAATTTTTTCCTTTATGTATGTGCGTGGTGGGCGGCGATGGCGGAGCCGCAGGGCTGCGGAGCAGCCTCGGGACGCGGCCGCGCCGCCCTCGCCGCGCTGGGCACCGCGCTGGGCACCG
>NW_024512831.1:0-443 GCF_017590135.1 Pyrgilauda ruficollis | reverse complement strand
AAGTCGATGCCCTCGGAGACTTTGCCCCAAGACTGGGGTGGGAACACCCCCAAAAAGGGACCCCAAAATCCCCAAAATTGCCCCAAAATCCCTAAAATTGCCCCAAAACCCCCAAAATTGCCCCAAAATCCCCAAAATTTCCCCAAATTTGCCCCAAATCTCACCGAAGTCGATGCCCTCGGAGACTTTGCTCCGAGACTGGGCTGGGAACACCCCCAAAAAGGGACCCCAAAATCCCCTCAACCCCCCCAAGATCCCCCCAAAATCCCCAAATTTTCCCCAAAATTTCCCCAATTTTCCCAAATTTCCCCGAATTTGCCCCAAATCTCACCGAAGTCGATGCCCTCGGAGACTTTGCCGCGCGCCACCGAGAGCAGCACGGCCCCGCGGCCGTTCTCGCACGCCTGGGGGGGCGGGGATGGGACCCCAAAATTCCAGCCAGG
>NW_024512830.1:0-443 GCF_017590135.1 Pyrgilauda ruficollis | reverse complement strand
TTTAAACCTCTAAGCATCAACCTGAAGCTCCCATTACATGTAACATAATTTGTGAGTACTCAAGGCTTTTGAAACTTGGTCATTTATTTCCAGTTATGAAAATATTCCTATTCACATCAAAACTCCTCAGAAAATGTTCTACCTTACCAGCAGAACATTTCAGCTCTTCACTGGAAACACACATTTTTAAGAAGCACTGACTGGAACATAAAACATATTAGTTTAAACTGAAATATTTAGAGTTTAGATATTCCTTTTTGAAGCAATTAAAATGTACTTAAGCAGAGCATTATTTTCGAGTCCTTCTCCACCAGACATGCAGTGCAGACAGTCAGAAGATTTTGCATATTGGTATTAGCAGCAGTAACAAAGTGCTTCTGAAAATCAGGTGGGAGAAATGCCTGCTGCAGGAAGGCAGAACAGAATAAGGAAAATAAGGAGGA
>NW_024512829.1:0-443 GCF_017590135.1 Pyrgilauda ruficollis | reverse complement strand
CTCTCCCTCTCTCTGCTGAGAAAGAACAGAGAGAGAGCAGAGGGGTGTCTGTGTTTGAATGCAGAAGGAATTCCACCGGTTCTCCCCCGTTCCCCTGGGTGCAGTTTAAAACTACAGGAGCCATTTCTGGGCTTAAAGCAGACAATAACATCATATAGTCACCCCAAGACACTTTGCTTTCAGACTGAGGTGGAATGTTAATGGTAGTGTTAACTTTAAAAAGTAAAATAAAAAGAAGGAACATCCTCCTTCTTTAATGTTAAAGGTCATGAGGAACACCCTAAATGTTGGAAGGGTTTTATTTGCCTTTCAGTCTTGGCATTCTGGGTACAATCAGATTCTCCTACCCACCTTGTCTTCACCAATTCATAGATGGACCAGCTCATTCTGTATCATAACTAAATTTTTTTTGTTGAAATGTGTTGATTCCGGCAATAGTGGGT
>NW_024512828.1:0-443 GCF_017590135.1 Pyrgilauda ruficollis | reverse complement strand
TGCTCAGGGGGTCCCTCGTTATTGGGGGGTCCCTCACCCTGGGGATTTCCCCATTACGGGCTCCCTTCATTTTGGGGGTCCCCTCATTATGGGATCCCCTCCTTGTGGGGCTTCCTCATTTATGGGATCCCTCGTTTTCAGGGTCCCCAATTATTGGGGTTCCCCATTATTGGGATCCCCCGTTTTGGGGCCCCTCATTATGGGTTCCCCCATTATTGGGCTCCCCCATTATTAGCATCCCTCATTATTAGGATCCCCCGTTATTAGGAACCCTCATTATTAGGATCTCCTGTTATTAGGGCTCCCCATTATTGGGCTCCCCCATTATTAGGGCCCCTCATTACGGGCTCCCCCGTTATTAAGATTCCTCCCTCATTAGCATTGCCCTTTTTTGGATCTCCCGTTTTGGGCTCTTTCATTACCAGGATCCCCCATTAATAGGA
>NW_024512827.1:0-443 GCF_017590135.1 Pyrgilauda ruficollis | reverse complement strand
TCCAGGAGGCCCTGAGGCTGCTGGAGTCGCTGGCCCGGAATTCCCAAACCTGCAATTCCCAAATCCGGGATCAGCTCCTGGACGAGCACGCCCAGGCCCTGCTCTGGCTCCACATCTGCACCCTCGAGGCCCTCCTGGAAAAGGTGGGGGCGGTTTTCCTGGGATTTGGGGAAAATCCTGGAGTTCCCTGTGTGCCCCAAACCCTTCCTGGGGGACGATTTTCCTGGGATTCTGGGACACCTGGATTTCCCAGGGTGATTTTTCCCAGGATTTTGGGAAATTCTGGAGTTCCCTGGGTGCCCCAAACCCATCCCAGGGATGATTTTCCTGGGATTTTGGGGAATTCTGGAGTTCCCAAACCCTCCCCAGGATTTTAGGGATTCCTGGAGTTCCCTGGGTACCCCAGAACCTTTCTGGGGTGCAATTTCCCCAGGATTTTGGGG
>NW_024512826.1:0-443 GCF_017590135.1 Pyrgilauda ruficollis | reverse complement strand
TTCCACCAGACCAGGCTGCTCCAAGCTGGGTTTGAACAATTTCAGGGATGGGCTTTGAAGGTCTAACGTGTGCATTGGGAGGCACTGACACCACAAAACCGAAGGAGGGGAGCTTTTCCTCCAGAACCTGCTGAGATGCCTTGTCCTTTGCTGGCTTGCTCTGCTCAGGGAAAAGGAATTGCCTCTTACACCTCTCTGTGGTACAGTTTACCTATATGTAAAATGAAGACAGTGCTTGCCCTCGAGGGGTGTAGAGAAGCTTAATTAAGCAGGAGATTCTTAGCCTTAATCAGACTTCTCTCACTTGCTAAGTACATGGGAAATCCTTCCGTTCAGGAACAAACTTGACACCATGACAAATGAATCAGCTTCCTTACCATTTTGCCTTTGGGAATTATTTTCCTTGGGAACAGATATTTATGAAGCTACAAACAAAAATAAAA
>NW_024512825.1:0-443 GCF_017590135.1 Pyrgilauda ruficollis | reverse complement strand
GGCCATGGAAAGGGTGAAAAACCCTGAGGGGTTTCTGGCATTCATTTGACAGAGATGTGGGGTAAACTTTGCTGTGCCCCCAGTGAAATGTAACTTTTGCAGGGCAAGAAGCTGTTTTGCTATAAACCAGAAATTGCCTGTTTGCTGCTCCTGCTGTGGCAGGGTCAGAGAGAGCCCCTGCTCTGCCCTCTGCTCTGCTGTGCTGTTGGTGACAGATGCTCCCGGTGTCACCTCTGTGCTGTGTGATGTTTGAGGGCAGCAGGGACAGCTGTGCTGGGGGGTTTTGTGCAGATCACTCACCAGGCTTTCATTTCTTCCATTCCATTGGTGGTCTGTCACTCTAGGACACAAAATAAACCAGCACGGACATTGGGATCGCCAAGGTGAAAAGGAGGCAGTTGAATTTCTGACTCCAGCATTTAGAGATTTTCAAAAGTGACAGT
>NW_024512824.1:0-443 GCF_017590135.1 Pyrgilauda ruficollis | reverse complement strand
GGAAGAATTTCTTCCCCCTATCCAATCCAAACCTGCCCTCTGTCAGTTTGCAGCCATTCCATAATTGCACAGCTCAGCAGAGGCGCTTGGGCTCACCTGGGAGCCTGATCCACCCTGCCCGTCCCTGGGGATGCTGGAGGCACCTTCCCACTGCCTCCCCAGCCCTCAGGGATTCCCAGTGCCATCCACCTGCAGAAATCAGGGATTCACTGCTGGGAAGCTGAGCACAACTGCTCTAGCTCCCCACAGCAGGCCTGACTAGAACGTGGCAGGAATTCTCCCCTGCAGGGACTTTAAAGCAACTGCCAATAATTTCCCAGGCTCCTGGTGCCAGTAATAAATAAATAAACAGGGGGGGACACATGCAAATGGAGAGGACACATAAAACTGCCAAACCAAATTCAGGACACAAATAAAAAAAGGAGGAAGGGGGAAAAAAATGG
>NW_024512823.1:0-443 GCF_017590135.1 Pyrgilauda ruficollis | reverse complement strand
AAATTCCCAATTTCCCCCCAAAAAATCACAAATTCTCCACCCAAAAATCCCAAATTTTCCTCCAAAATATCCAAACTTTTGTCCTCCCAAAAAAATCCCAAATTCTCCCTCCAAAAATCCCAATTTTCCCCCCCAAATCCCCATTTTTACCCCCTAAAATACCAAAATTCCACTCCCAAAAACCCCAAATTTCATCCCCAAAAATCCCAATTTTCCCCCCCAAAAAGATCCCAAATTCACCCCCAAAAATCAAAATTTCCCCCCCAAAATCCCAATTTTTCGTCCCCAAATCCCCATTTTTACCCCCCTAAAATACCAAAATTCCACCCCCAAAAATCCCAATTTTACTCCCCCAAAAACTCCAAAATTTTCCCCAAAATATCCCAATTCCCCCCCAAAAAATCCCAATTTTTCCCTCCCAAAAATCCCAAATTTTCCCCCAA
>NW_024512822.1:4330-5630 GCF_017590135.1 Pyrgilauda ruficollis | reverse complement strand
TTGACCCACTGACCCCTCCATTGACCCGCTGCCCGCCGCCCCCCGTCTCACCTCGCCGCCGTCCCCCTCGCGGCGCGGGGCGGGGCCGCGCTCGCGGTGCCGCCGCAGGTGCACCTTGAGGTTGCCGCGGGTGGTGAAGCGGCCGCCGCAGAGGTCGCAGCGGAAGGGCCGCTCGCCCGTGTGCGAGCGCAGGTGGATCTGCCGCGCGCTGGCGCTGCCGAACGGCTTCCCGCAGAACCCGCAGCCGTGCCGGGGCCGCGCCGCGCCGGCGGGACCCAACCCCGGGCTCAGCGTTGATGAAGAACCCAACGATGGCGTCGAACCCAATGTTGGACCCAACATTGGGCCCAACGTTGACGAAGAACCCAATGTTGATGAAGAACCCAATGCTGACCCCAGTGATGAACCCAACGCTGACCCCAACGATGGCGTTGACCCCAACGATGATGAAGAACCCAACGTCGACCTCAACGATGATGAAGAACCCAACGTTGACCCCATTGGTGGCGCTGAACCCAACGTTGACCCCGCTGACCCCAACGTTGGGCCCAACGATGACGAAGAACCCAACGTTGACCCCAACGTTGACCCCAACGACGGCGTTGAACTCAACTTTGGGCCCAACAATGGCGACGACCCCAACGCTGGGCCCAACGACGACGAAGAACCCAACGCTGACCCCGCCGACCTCAACGACGACAAAGAACCCAACGTTGACTCCAACCTTGATCCCGTTGACTTCAACGACGACGAAGAACCCAACGTTGACCCCAACGCCGACGAAGAACCCAACGTTGACCCCAACGACGACGACGAACCCAACGCCGGGCCCAACGCCGACGAAGAGCGCAACGTCGACCCCGCCGACCTCAACGACGGCGAAGAACCCGACGCCGGGCCCAACCTCGACCCCGCCGACCTCAACGCCGCCGCCGAGCCCAAGGAGGACGCCAAGGAGGAGACGGAGCCCAGCGTGGACGCCAAGGCCACGGCGATGCCGGAGCGCTGGGGTTTGGGGAAGGGGGGCAGCAGCAGGAATTGGGGGCCGGCTGGGGGTTTCTGGGGGGTCTCCAGCGCCCCCAGCAGGAGGAGCTGGCGGCAGATGTCCTGCGTCAGCTGCATCTGCAGCAGCTGCCGTTGCTGCAGCTGCCGCAGCTCCTCCAGGATCAGCCGCAGCTCCGGGGGCGGCGCCGGCGGAGGGGCTGCGTCAGCTGCATCTGCAGCAGCTGCCGTTGCTGCAGCTGCCGCAGCTCCTCCAGGATCAGCCGCAGCTCCGGGGGCGGCGCCGGCGGAGGGGGAG
>NW_024512822.1:0-2952 GCF_017590135.1 Pyrgilauda ruficollis | reverse complement strand
TGACCCCAACATTGACCCATTGACCCCAACATTGACCCAATGACCTCAGCCTTGATCATCAACCCAACCCTTGACCCATTGACCCCATTGACCCATTGGCCCCAACCTTGATCATCAACCCAAACCTTGACCCAATGACCCCAACCTTGACCCAATGACCCCAACATTGACCCAATGACCCCAACATTGACCCATTGACCCCAACAAGAGTGACCAACTGACCACCCAGAGTGACCACTGGCCCAGAGTGACCAACTGGCCGCCCAGAGTCACCAATCAAGTCAGAGTGACCATTGACCCAACCCTTGACCCAATGACCCCAACCTTGACCCATTGACCCCAACATTGACCCATTGACCCCAACATTGACCCATTGACCCCAACCTTGACCCATTGACCCAACCCTTGACCCATTGACCCCAACATTGACCCAATGACCTCAGCCTTGATCATCAACCCAACCCTTGACCCATTGACCCCATTGACCCATTGGCCTCAACATTGACCCATTGACCCCAACATTGACCCATTGACCCAACTTTTGACCCACTGACCCCTCCATTGACCCGCTGCCCGCCGCCCCCCGTCTCACCTCGCCGCCGTCCCCCTCGCGGCGCGGGGCGGGGCCGCGCTCGCGGTGCCGCCGCAGGTGCACCTTGAGGTTGCCGCGGGTGGTGAAGCGGCCGCCGCAGAGGTCGCAGCGGAAGGGCCGCTCGCCCGTGTGCGAGCGCAGGTGGATCTGCCGCGCGCTGGCGCTGCCGAACGGCTTCCCGCAGAACCCGCAGCCGTGCCGGGGCCGCGCCGCGCCGGCGGGACCCAACCCCGGGCTCAGCGTTGACGAAGAACCCAACGATGGCGTCGAACTCAACGTTGGACCCAACGTTGGGCCCAGCGTTGACGAAGAACCCAACGTTGATGAAGAACCCAACGTTGACCCCAGTGATGAACCCAACGTTGACCCCAACGATGGCGTTGACCCCAACGATGACGAAGAACCCAACGTCGACCTCAACGACGATGAAGAACCCAACGTTGACCCCATTGGCCCCAGTGGTGGCACTGAACCCAACGTTGACCCCGCTGACCCCAACGTTGGGCCCAACGATGACGAAGAACCCAACGTTGACCCCAACGTTGACCCCAACGACGGCGTTGAACTCAACTTTGGGCCCAACAATGGCGACGACCCCAACGCTGGGCCCAACGACGACGAAGAACCCAACGCTGACCCCGCCGACCTCAACGACGACAAAGAACCCAACGTTGACTCCAACCTTGATCCCGTTGACTTCAACGACGACGAAGAACCCAACGTTGACTCCAACCTTGATCCCGTTGACTTCAACGACGACGAAGAACCCAACGTTGACCCCAACGACGACGAAGAACCCAACGTTGACCCCAACGCCGACGACGAACCCAACGCCGAGCCCAACGTTGACCCCAACGCCGGCGCTGAACCCAACGCCGGGCCCAACGCCGACGAAGAGCGCAACGTCGACCCCGCCGACCTCAACGACGGCGAAGAACCCGACGCCGGGCCCAACCTCGACCCCGCCGACCTCAACGCCGCCGCCGAGCCCAAGGAGGACGCCAAGGAGGAGACGGAGCCCAGCGTGGACGCCAAGGCCACGGCGATGCCGGAGCGCTGGGGTTTGGGGAAGGGGGGCAGCAGCAGGAATTGGGGGCCGGCTGGGGGTTTCTGGGGGGTCTCCAGCGCCCCCAGCAGGAGGAGCTGGCGGCAGATGTCCTGCGTCAGCTGCATCTGCAGCAGCTGCCGTTGCTGCAGCTGCCGCAGCTCCTCCAGGATCAGCCGCAGCTCCGGGGGCGGCGCCGGCGGAGGGGGAGGGTTTGGGATTTTTTTGGGTGGATCTGGGGATTTTGGGGGGCTGTGAGGGGGATTTTGGAATTTTTGGGGGGATTTGAAGGAATTTTGGGGATCCGGGGAAGGATTTTGGGGGGATTTGGGGAGGATTTGCAGATTTTGGGGGGATTTGGGGATCCCGGTGAAATTTTGGGGATTTTTGGGGGGTCCCAGGAGGATTTTGGGGGGATTTGGGGATTTTGGGTGAATTTGGGGGATTCTGAGGGGGATTTTGGGGTCTCTGAGGGGGATTTTGGGGTCCTGGAAGGGATTTCGTGATTTTTTGGGGGTCCCTGAGGGAGATTTTGGGGTCCTCGAGGGGATTTTGGAGCTTTGATGGATTTTGGGGCGAATTTGGGGGTTCTGCGGTGATTTTGGGGCTCTGAGGGGATTTTGGGGCAGATTTTGGGGTTCTGAGCGGGATTTTGGGGTCCAGGAAAAGATTTTGAGGCGAATTTGGGGTCTCCGATGGGATTTTGGGGGTCCTGAGAGGGATTTGGGGGCGATTTTGGGGCGATTTTGGGGTTTTTGTGTTGGATTTTGGGGCGCCCTCAGGGAATTCAGGGCGGCGTCCCGGGGATCCTCGCCTCTGATTGGCTCCCGGGGGCGCCTCCGGACCAATCAGAAGCCGTCTCTGGGCAGATTTCCCCGCCTTAGGCCGCTCTTCCCGCCAGCTGCGCTGATTGGTTCCTGGCGGAGCGGCTCGGCCAATCAGAGCGCGTTGCCGGGCAGAACGGGAGGGAGGAGCCGGCTCTTCCCGCGCACGCCGCTGATTGGTTCCCGCCCTTTCCTCTGGACCAATCAGCGGCCGGGACTGAGGGGGAGGCGGGAAACTGCGGAGTCTCCGGGGATTGGCGTTTATTTTAATTAAAATTTTAATTGTAATTAATTTATTTGGGATTTTATCGCTATTTTGATGATGTTTTGGGGTTTAGTTTGTTGAAGTGGAATTAATTTCAGTTTTATTAATAAATTAATTTAATTCGAAGCAATATAAAGTTATTTTTAATTAATATAAATTGTTACATTTTATTATTAACTTTAATTAATATAAATTTATCAAATTTTAATTAAAAATTGATAAGTTT
>NW_024512821.1:0-443 GCF_017590135.1 Pyrgilauda ruficollis | reverse complement strand
CCGAGATCAACAAGGTGGGCGGGGCCAAACAACCCCAGGGGTGTGGCTTGGAGGGCTTGGGTCCTTTAGGAGGGGCGTGGTCCCTTTAAGAGGGGCGTGGTTACTCTAAAAGGGGTGTGGTTCCTTTAAGAGTGTGGGGTTCACTTTAAGAGTGGGTGTGGTCTGTTTAAGAGGTGCAGCCTGACATCAACAAGGTGGGCGGGGCCAAAAACCTGGGGGGTGTGGCTTGGAGGGGTGTGGTCTCTTTAAGGGGGTGTGGTCCCTTTAAGAGTAGGTGTGGTCATTTTAAGAGGGATGTGGTCCCTTTAAGAGTGGGTGTGGTCTGTTTAAGAGGTGCAGGCTGAGATCAACAAGGTGGGCGGGGCCTCGCCTCGGTGGGCGGGGCCAAAAACCCTGGGGGTATGGCTTGGAGGGGTGTGGGTCCTTTAATGGGGGCGTGGCTC
>NW_024512820.1:0-443 GCF_017590135.1 Pyrgilauda ruficollis | reverse complement strand
ATACACAAACACAAACAAATTTGTCATTTATCCCTCAGATAAGGTGTTCTCTGAGCACTCCCAGCACACAGCTCCAGCAGCTCCTCGGGGAGCTCCAGCCTGGATTTGTCACCAGCTGATCTAAGGGCAAGGGACCAGCAGCTGTTGAATCATTCAGCGCAAGAAATGTGATTTCAGTGATGCCTTTTCAGCTGCAAGGGCAGAGCATGGAGCATTGCATGGAGACGAGGGCCAGCCCCAAGGTTTTGACACCCAATCACTGCTGTGACTGACAAAACAAACTTCCTTCTGGGCTTGTCCCCAGTGTCACCACAGAAGATCCATTTGGTCACAGCCACCAGTGGGACTCAGTGCCCCACAGCCTTTGTGCTCGCTTCTAGCAAGTGCCAGTGCTGAAGTTCTAATTTAATGTTGTCCTCTTGGGTTTCCTGCTTTGGGAAAAC
>NW_024512819.1:0-443 GCF_017590135.1 Pyrgilauda ruficollis | reverse complement strand
GAGGGGCCAGACCCCCCAAACCCCCCCAAATTTCCCAAATTTGGGCCCAAATTTGCTGGCAACAGCGAGGGGGGAGGGGTGAGATCCCCCCAACCCCCCCCCCTCCAAATTTTGGGGGTGTTCACTGATAACAGCGATGGGGATAAGCGACCACAGCCCCCCCCGAATTTTGGGGGTGTTCACTCTGCAATCGATTAATTAATTAATTAATTAATTAGAGGCCACGCCCCTTCCCGGAACATTTTGGGGCTCCCAAATCCCAAATTTTGGGGCTTTTCCCTCCGGAATTTCTCGATTTTTTTTCTTTTTTTTTTTTGGGGGGGGGGGATCGATGCCACGCCCACTCCCCAAAAATATTTTTGGGGAATCCCCCCCAACACGGCTTTTGGGGCTGTTCCCTCCAAAACTAATTAATTAATTAATTAATTAACGTCGGGAATCGA
>NW_024512818.1:0-443 GCF_017590135.1 Pyrgilauda ruficollis | reverse complement strand
TATCCCTAAAGAACCCCAAAACTATCCCCAAAAGCCACCAAAATTATCCCTAAAAACCCCAAAATTATCCCCAAAAAACCCCAAAATTATCCCCAAAAAACCTCAAAATTATCCTAAAAAAACCCCAAAATTATCCCCTAAAAACCCCAAAATTATCCCTAAAAACCCCCAAAATTATCCCTAACATCCCCAAAATTATCACCAAAAAACCCCAAAATTATCCTCAAAAAACCCCAAAATTATCCCTAAAAACCACAAAATTATCCCTAAAAACCCCAAAATCATCCCCAAAATTATCCTGAAAAAACCCCAAAATTATCCCCAAAAAACCCAAAATTATCCCTAAAAAACCCCAAAATTATCCCCCCAAAAAACCCAAAAATATCATCAAAAAACCCCAAAATTATCTCCAAAACCCCCAAAATTATCCTGAAAAAACCCCA
>NW_024512817.1:0-443 GCF_017590135.1 Pyrgilauda ruficollis | reverse complement strand
CTTTTTAAGGGGATTTTTGAGGGTTTTTCGGGAAATTTTTGGGGGGTTTTTGGTGGGATTTTTGGGGTGTGTTTAGGGGGATTTTTGTGGTGTTTTTTGGGGTGTTTTGGGGTGTGTTTAGGGGGATTTTTGGGGTGTTTTGGGGTGTTTTTTGGGGTGTTTTGGGGCTCCCCTCACCGTTGAGAGCCGCCGCTGGCATCACCAGGGACATTTTGGGCCTCGAGGTTTTGTTGTGGCTCCGGGCTGGGAGGAGCAGATGGTCCTGGAGGCACCAAAAATCCCCAAATTAACCCCAAAATCCCATCAAAAACCCTCCCCAAAACCCCATTAAAATCCCCCCAAAATCCCATTAAAACCATCCCCAAATTAACCCCACAATCCCATTTAAAATTCCCAAAATCTCATCAAAAACCCTCCCCAAAATCCCCTTAAAATCCCCCCAA
>NW_024512816.1:0-443 GCF_017590135.1 Pyrgilauda ruficollis | reverse complement strand
AAAAAAAAGAAGAAAAAAAAAAAGTAGCTGCTGGGCAGACTCTTTTTTAATATATTCTTTTCTTTATTACTGTGTTTACAGTGGAGTGTCTTCACAACAGGAACATCAAACAAACTGCATAATTGCAAAGTTTGTAACAGGAATATTTCCTCTGCAGCTCGGACAGTCTGTGCCACTCGTGATCGCACGTCAGTAGCATTAGGGAAGTCCCAAATTCTGCTTTCTGGAGTTGCACAATGCACATTGTGTTTGATGACAGCAGATTTGCACGGTCAGGAGAGGAAACACGGGGTTGCACAGCCATGGGGGTCATGTCTTGGTAACCAAGGTGAAGAATTCACCACTGCTCTCATACAGGATTCAGTTCAGCCATTCCCAGATCTTTCCTGTCCCAAATTACTGTTTTAATTTTGACTCTACTTCATATTTTTTTCCTCATGACT
>NW_024512815.1:0-443 GCF_017590135.1 Pyrgilauda ruficollis | reverse complement strand
AACCCCAAAAACCCCAAAATCCCCAGACTTCCTAAACTCAAACCCCGCGCGGGCGGCGCCGCCAACCACAAAATCCTCGCGTTGATTCCGCGGGACTCGGGCGGCGCTGCCGCTCATTGCGAGGCGGGCGGGCGCCTTCGGCCGCGCCAAGTGCGGCTTTACCAAACCGAGCCTAAACCGACCCAAACCGAGCCCAAACCGAGCCCAACCGAGCCGGACCTACCTGGGCAAGGCCCAGTCGCGCTCGCAGGCGCTCAGGAAGTGCTGCAGGCCCGGTTTGAGCAGAACCCCGCCAAGGTCGAAGAGCACGGCCCGCGCCATGACCGGGACTCGAACCCGCGGCCTCGAACTTTGGCCCAGTTTAGGCCACGCCCCCTAGGCGGCAACGCGTCCCGTTGGTGTGGAAAATGAGGCGAGCGAAGCCACGCCCCCTCAGCGAAACC
>NW_024512814.1:0-443 GCF_017590135.1 Pyrgilauda ruficollis | reverse complement strand
GGACATCCCTTCCACCTCCTGCAACAGATGCTTGTATGTCCCCAACGTCCAGACTGTGAACTGCACTGTGAGCACACTACACTCCTATCCTTCATCACCCAACACCTTTGGATAGCTCACCTGTTGTGACTGAAGTTTTGAAAATATGTAAAGAACAGAACTACAGTGACCTGCAGACTTTCAGTTAGTCCCCAAATAATTTATAAATTCCCATTAAAATTTATATGCTCTCTTGAACTGACACCTTTATGTAGAACTGGGAAGAGTGGTGAGTAATATTAATGTTTTTCAGAAAATACCTCATATGAAGAGTTTGATTTACACAGTTACAGCAATTCACATAGATAATTCAACAGTACTGAAGCCAGGCAAATAAAGTCATCTGTTTTGTTGCTATAAATTAATCATGCAGTAGATTTTGATAAATCTTTTTTTTTTTTTTT
>NW_024512813.1:0-443 GCF_017590135.1 Pyrgilauda ruficollis | reverse complement strand
AAAAATCCCAAAAAATCAGGAAAAAAAAGGCTCCAAATCCCAAATTTCCAAATTTTGGGAAAAAATCCCCAAAAAATGGGGGAAAATGCAAAAAAAATCAGGATTTTTCCCCAAAAAATTCAGGTTTTTTACCCCAAAAATCCAAAATTTTTCCCCCCAAAAACCTAAATTTTTCTCCCCAAAATTTGAAATTTTTTTCCCCCCAAAGTTGAAATTTTTTCTCCCAAAAGTTGAATTTTTTCTCCCAAAATTTGAAAATTTTTCCCCCAAAATTTGAATTTTTTCCCCCAAAATTTGAAATTTTTTACCCCAAAATTTGAAGTTTTTCCCCCAAAAATTCAATTTTTTTTCCTATAAAATTTCAGTTTTTTCTCCAAAAAGTTCAGGTTTTTCCAAAAAAAAATTCAGGTTTTTCACCAAAAAACCCCATTTTTTTCCCAAAA
>NW_024512812.1:0-443 GCF_017590135.1 Pyrgilauda ruficollis | reverse complement strand
GCAATTCTGAGGCAGTTAGTTGGATGACCTATAAAAAATTTTATATTTATGTTATTGTTACCTTCCTTTCTCCCTCTGTAAATTCAGTACAAGAAAATAAGCTCTTTTACAGAACATTTCTAATGATGGAAAGCATCATGAAAGGGCTAGACATTGCTATAGAACCATACTGTGAGGCAGAAGCAGTGTGAAACTTTAGCTCTCTGTGCTGCATTGTGTCTTACAAGGACTACAAAAACAAAGAAAGGTGATATTAGAAAACTTCCTTTTGACCTTTAGATTCTTAAAAGACAGGGCAGATCCACAAACTGGCTGACATGGGAAAAGCAATTCCATATTACAGACATAAGCACTACTGTCCACAACTTCATAGCTTCCTTTTATTCTAAAGTTGCATTGCCTGCTAAGATCATATTCCAGTCAAATTCAGTCAGGTCCCACCT
>NW_024512811.1:0-5641 GCF_017590135.1 Pyrgilauda ruficollis | reverse complement strand
GACCCCTGTGGGTGGGCACTGGGGACAGTCCCCGCAGGCTCTGGTGACACAGGTTCCGCCCCGCGGGTGTCGGGGCTGTCCTGCGGCCGGAGGTGCCACACCTGGCCTGAGTCACCTGTGGCACGTGCCAGCCCTGCCACCCCCGGCACCGCGGGATGAGCCGGGGGTGAGCCAGGACTCACCTGGACAAGGGGAGGGGCCGGGACTCACCCAACAGGACTCTCCTGGACAAGGGGAGGGGCCGGGACTCACCTGGACAGGGGGAGGGGCCGGGCCTCACCTGGCCGGGCTCAGGGGCCGGGACTCACCTTGCCGGTCTCACCGTGCGGGGTCCCGCTGTCTCCTGACCCACCCCCAAGCCCGGGGACAGGTGAGGGGGCGGCTGCGGGGGGGGGGCTCAGGTGGCCACTGCCGTGGCCACCGGGCAGGAGGGAGGGGACCGGGCTGGCTCCTCCCTGCTGCACCCACCTGAGGTGGCCTCGGGGGTCCCGGGGACCCTGCGGGGACACCGGGAGGGGGGTCCCGTGCCCGTCACCCCCATTCCCGGACCCCGCTGCCGCTTTTCGGACAGGGGGAGGGTCCCGGATACCGGGGACAATCTCGGACGCGGGGACAATCCCGGACCCGGGGACAATCCCTGACGCCGGGGACAATCCCGGACCCGGGGACAATCCCGGATGCCGGGGACGCGGGGGACGGCCCGGCCGGGGGACATTCCCACGGTGGCCGCTGGGATGCGGGGGAGGGCCAGCTGGCCGCAGGACTTTCCCACGGTGGCCGGAGGTGGGAGGGGGGGGTGGTCCTGCTGCGGCCACGTGAGTTTCCCACGGGGATCGGGACTTGGGGAGGGGTCCGGGGATGTTCCCACGGTGGTGGTCTGGATGGGGAGGGGTCTCGCTCTGGCCGCAGGAGTTTCCCACACTGACCAGGACTCCCGGGGGGGGGTCACACCCCGTTTTCCCAGGGCGGTCACGGAGGGTCCTCCATGGCCGGGCTCCCTCCCCACTCACCCGGCTCTCTTCCCGCAGGTTGTGCCAACTGCGCCCGCGCCTCCGAACCGCACCGGGGGGACCCCCAGGACACCCCGATGCCGTGGCCGCCCCCGTCCACCCTGCCGGACACCCCCTTCCCCAGCCGGACCGTGGCCGCGGTGGCCGCGGTGGCCGAGGCGCTGCTGACCCCCGGCTACTGGGCCGCGGACCGGCTGCTGGCCCTGCAGCCCACCACGGCGCAGCGGGCGCGCTGCGCTGCCGCCGGCCCTGCTGGGGCTGCTGCTGTGGCTCCCGGCGCAGGCCAAGCGCCGGCCCTTCGTCCACCAGCACGCGGCCGCCGTCGCCGCGGCCGAGCCCTGGGACCCACGGCGACCGCGCGGCTTCACCTTCCTGACCGCCAACGTGTGCCTGCTGCCCAGCGGCCTGGCCCGCTTCAGCAACCTGGGCGACACGCGGCGGCGCGCGGCGCTCATCGGCCAGCTGCTGGCGCCCGGAGCGCCGGCGGAACCTTCCGGACGCCGCCGCGGGCTGCTGGAGCCGCGGCGGGGCCAGGGCGGGGGCTACGGGGGCACGCTCAGCACCGCGGCGCTGGGGCACCCGGGCGGCAATTGCAGGGTGGACCCGTGGATGGCGGCCAGGACGGAGGCGCCAGCGGCCAGCACGATGGCATGGCCGGAGATGCCAATGGCCAGGCCAACACCGATGGCCAACCCAACACTGATGACCAACTCAGCACCGATGGCCAGCCCAACACCGATGGCCAACCCAACAATGATGACCAACCCAACACCGATGACCAACTCAACATCAATAGCCAACCCAACGCTGATGACCAACTCAACACCGATGGCCAACCCAACAATGATGACCAACTCAACATCAATGGCCAGCCCAACACTGATGACCAACTCAACACCGATGGCCAGCCCAACACCGATGGCCAACCCAACAATGATGACCAACTCAACACCGATGGCCAACCCAACACCGATGACCAACCCAACACCGATGACCAACTCAACATCAATAGCCAACCCAACACTGATGACTAACCCGACACTGATGGCCAACCCAACACCGATGACCAACTCAACATCAATAGCCAACCCAACGCTGATGACCAACCCAACACTGATGGCCAACCCATCATCAATGACCAACCCAACACTGATGACTAACCCAACGCCGATGACCAACCCTTGGCCAACCGTTGACTCGGTGCCAACGCTGGAGCTGCCGATGACCAACCCAACCCTGGGAGCTGCTCCCTCACCAGTGACCAACCCGGGGCCGGAGGGGCCGATCCCGCTGCCCGACCCGATGCCCCCGGTGCTGACCGCCCACATCCCGCCGGACACCGACTTCGTGTGCCTGCAGGAGGTGTTCGATGCCGCCGCGGCCGCCACCCTGCGCCGGCAGCTCGGCCACCGCTTCCCGCACGTGCTGTGGGGGGTGGGCCCGGGGGGGCTGCGCTGTGGCCGGCTGCGGGTGCTGGGCAGTGGCCTGCTCCTGGCCAGCCGCTTCCCGCCGCTGGCCGCCCGCTTCCACCCCTTCCCCAACGCCGCCCGCGAGGACGCGCTGGCCAACAAGGGGCTGCTGGTGGCACAGGTGAGGGGACGCCTGAGGGGACGCCCGAGGGGGCACGGGGGGTGACACGTGGCTGGGGTGACGCGTGGCTGGTGTCCCCCCCAGGTGCTGTTGGGGACGGGGCCAGGCCGGCGCGTCGTGGGGTACCTGGGCTGCACCCACCTGCAGGCGCCCGCGGGTGAGCGGGGACGCGGTGACGGCGTTTGGGGACACTGGGGGGTGGCACTGGGGGGCCTCGGGGTGTTGGGTCTGTGTCCACTCGTGTCCATCTGCCCATGTGTGTGTCCACATGCCCATATCTGTGCCTCTGGGTCCCCATGTCCCCATGTCCATGTGTCTGTATGTGTCCTTATGTCCGTGTTTCCAGATCTCCACGTTCCTGTATCCCCGTGTCCCCTGTCCCTGTGTCCCCATGTCCCGTGTCCCCATCCCCATGTCTGTACATGTCCCCATGTCCATATCCCCATGTCCGTGTCCCCATGTCCCCATGGCCCGTGTCCCCATTCCTGTGTCTGTACATGTCCCCATGTCCATATCCCCATGTCCGTGTCCCCATGTCCCCATGGCCTCTGTCCCCATTCCTGTTTCTGCACATGTCCCCATGTCCCTTGTCCCCATTCTTCTGCCTGTACGTGTCCCCATGTCCATGTCCCCATGTCCATATCCCCATGTCCGTGTCCCCATGTCCCCATGGCCTCTGTCCCCATTCCTGTTTCTGCACATGTCCCCATGTCCCATGTCCCCATGTCCCTTGTCCCCATTCTTCTGCCTGTGCGTGTCCCCATGTCCATGTCCCCATGTCCCTGTCCCTGTGTCTGTACGTGTCCCCATGTCCATGTCCCCACCCCCATGTCTACACATGTCCCCATGTCCCTTGTCCCCATTCCTGTGTCTGTACATGTCCCCATGTCCATATCCCCATGTCCGTGTCCCCATGTCCATGTCCCCATGTCCCCATTCCTTTGTCTGTACCTGTCCCCATGTCCATATCCCCATGTCCATGTCCCCATGTCCCTGTCCCTGTGTCTGTACCTGTCCCCATGTCCATGTCCCCACCCCCATGTCTGCACATGTCCCCGTGTCCCTGTCCCCATGTCCATATACCCATATCCACATCCCCATATCCATGTCCCTATGTCCCCATGTCCCTGTGTCTGTGTCTGTACGTGTCCCCATGTCCATGTCCCCATGTCCCTTGTCCCCATGTCCCCATTCCTGTGTCTGTACATGTCCCCATGTCCCTGTCCCTGTCCCTGTGTCTGTGCGTGTCCCCATGTCTGTGTCCCTGTCCCTGTGTCTGTACGTGTCCCCATATCCTTTGTCCCCATATCCATGTCCCCATTCCTGTGTCTGTACGTGTCCCTATGTCCCCATGTCCCTGTCCCTGTGTCTGTACGTGTCCCCATGTCCCCATGTCCCTTGTCCCCATTCCTGTGTCTGTCCATGTCCCCATGTCCATGTCCCCATGTCCCCTTGTCCCCATTCCTGCGTCTGTACGTGTCCCCATGTCTCATGTCCCTGTCCCTGTGTCTGTGCGTGTCCCCATGTCCATGTCCCCATATCCATGTCCCCATGTCCCCATGTCCCTTGTCCCCATTCCTGTGTCTGTACATGTCCCCATGTCCCATGTCCCCATGTCCATCTCCCCATGTCCATGTCCCCATGTCCGTGTCCCTGTGTCTGTGCGTGTCCCCATGTCCATGTCCCCATATCCATGTCCCCATGTCCCCATGTCCCTTGTCCCCATTCCTGTGTCTGTACATGTCCCCATGTCCCATGTCCCCATGTCCATCTCCCCATGTCCATGTCCCCATGTCCGTGTCCCTGTGTCTGTGCGTGTCCCCATGTCCCCACGTCCGTGTCCCTGTCCCAGCCGATGCCACCATCCGTGACCAGCAGCTGTCCCTGGTGCTCCGCTGGCTCTGGGAGTTCCGGCAGGAGCAGGACCGGCCTGGGGACCTGGTGGCCTTCGATGTCCTCTGCGGGGACCTCAACTTCGACAACTGCTCCCGGGGTGGGGACAGGGGACACGGGGGGACACGGGGAACACGGGGGGACACAGGAGTGGGACAGGGGACATGGGGGGACACGGGGGGACACGGGGGGACACAGGAGTGGGACATGAAGGGACATGGGAGGGGGACAGAGGGACACGGGGGGACAGAGGGACACGGGGGGACAGGGAGGGGACACGAGGGGACAGAGGGACATGAGAGGACAGAGGGACAAGGAGGGGACAGAGGGACACAGGGACACGGGGGGGGCAAAGGAGTGGGACAGGGGACACGGGAGGACACGGGAGGGCAGAGGTGTGGGACATGAAGGGACATGGGAGGGGGACAGAGGGACACGGGGGGACAGAGGGACACGGGGGGGGCAAAGGAGTGGGACAGGGGACACTGGAGGACACGGGAGGGCAGAGGTGTGGGACATGAAGGGACATGGGAGGGGGACAGAGGGACACAGGGGGACAGAGGGACACGGGGGGGACACGGGAGGGGGAGGTGGCAGAGGTGTGGGACATGGGAGGACACAGGGGACAAATACGGAAGGACGCTGGGGGAGCGTGGTGGGGACAAGGGGAGACATAGAGGTGACACAGGGGGACATCGGGGGACACAGAGGGGACATGGTGGGAACATGACAGAATAAGAGGGGACATGGGGGGGTCACAGGGGTCACTTGAGGGGATCGGGGGACACATCAGGGGACACGAGGAGGACGTGGAGGGACACAGAAGCACGGGGGGGGGGACGCAGGGGGACACGGGGGTGACAGCAGCGCGGTGTCCCCCGCAGGTGACATCCAGAACCGGGGGCACGCCCTGTTCAAGGAGTTCTGGGACCCCGCGCGCCGCGACTCGGGCCAGGACCAGCCCTGGGCCATCGGTGGGGACACCGCTGTCACCTCCCCGGGGACCCCAGTGGCACCGCTGACGGGGGACCCCAATGTCGCCCCTGCCTGGGGACCTCGCTGTCACCTCCGCGGGGATGCCACTTCCACCCCCCAGGGACCCCACTGTCGCCTCCACTGGGATCCCCACTGTCCCCTCTGTCCCCTCC
>NW_024512810.1:0-443 GCF_017590135.1 Pyrgilauda ruficollis | reverse complement strand
TTTTGGGGGTGAATTTCCGGAATTTTGGGGTGAATTTGGGGCGTTTTTGGGCCGTGCCTTGTCGTGCAGGACGGCGCCCCTGTCCCCGATGAGCGCGCTGCCGATGGCGGCGGCGGCGCGGGCGCAATTGCGCTCGGGATCCTGCCAGGCCTCCAGCAGAGCCAGCAGCAGCCCCAGCAGCTGCTCCGGGGGGACCCTCCTGCCCAAAACCTGCCAAAAGGAAAGCCAAAAAACGGAAAAAAAATTGCAGAAAAATCCCCTTAAAAACCCCGAAAAAAACGCAAAAAAAAATCCTGAAAAAATAAAAAAAAATACAAAGAAAACGCAAAAAAAATGCAGGAAAAATGCTGGAGAAAAGTCAAAAAAATCCAAAGAAAATGCAAAAAAAAAAGCAGAAAAAAATGCTGAAAAAATTAAAAAAATCCTCCCCCAAAAATCCTATA
>NW_024512809.1:0-442 GCF_017590135.1 Pyrgilauda ruficollis | reverse complement strand
GGGTGTTAACATCTTTGAAATGGGTCTTAATGTCTCTACTAACATCAAGCACATTTTTATTACAGAGCCCAGACAGCTTGGCTCCTGAAACAGACAAGTGGGTCTGCACGAGCTTGAGTTTCTGATGTTTGGGTGAAAATGACAGGTTCAAGAGGGGAATATGGGGTAGGCAGTTCAGGAAGGCTGTACCTTCCTCGTGCCTCAGCCAGTGGGGAAAGGAGGAGGGCAACGTGCGGCCAGGAGCTCAGGATAAAAGGAGGCTGTGTCCTCTGAAACCTCGAGAGAGAAAATCCCTTGGGCCTGATGGATTCTCTCTCTTTATTCCAATGAAGCTGAAGGACTCTTCTGTCTCCTTCATGGACACTGGCTTTTCATAACTTGATTTTACCTACATGACACTATGGAACGTTATGGAACCTGTGGATGTGACAGTCTGGTCAGA
>NW_024512808.1:0-443 GCF_017590135.1 Pyrgilauda ruficollis | reverse complement strand
AAAAAAAAAAAAAGAATTCATATGCTGCTTCATTGGCTCCACTTTCCTATATTTGAGGCAGTTTCCTTGTGCAGTTGAGTGAAGCCTTCCAGGGAGATGGCTGCAGCAAGAGGAGCTGTGCATTAACTGAGATCAGCTCAGACCCTGACACTTGGTGTATTACAGGGTATTCCTTTCAGTACCTTTTTAATCAGAGAGGAAAAGTACCTGTAACTGGGAACGGTTAATTGTCTCCAAACAGCACAACAGGTGACAGTGAATTATCTCCTCCAGCCTATGCATCAGACCATGCCACAGCTGATTTCCAAAGAGGAGTTTCTTAGGGATGGAGCCCTTGATAAGGAATTTTGCTCCAAAAGGGAATCAAGATTTCCCTTTTAGCTTCTTGTCCTTGGAAGATGTGTTGGTTTTGCATGGTTTGGCTTTGGTAGTGGGGTGGGGGG
>NW_024512807.1:0-443 GCF_017590135.1 Pyrgilauda ruficollis | reverse complement strand
GCCGCATTTCTCCCGCCAACCTCCACACCGTGAAGTCTGTACCTCTCCAGTACCTCAGCCATTGTGGAAAGAGAGAAGGGAAATGGGGCTGGGAAATTAGGATAAAAAGGAGGCTGCGTCCTCCAAAAGTTTGAGACCCTCAGGGGCATGCCTCATGGCCTCTCTTTTTATTCGAATAAAGTAAAAGGACTCCTCTGTCTCCTTTTTGGACATAATCCTCTGATGTTTGTGGATTAATTTTCCTGACAACTGGGGAACTCGTCTGGGATCTTTCCACTGTCCAGGGGCGGCGGGCAGCGAATGGAGCAGAAGGCATGCCTCACCCAGTTTTGGTGATCAGCTCCCCTTGGTGGCAGCCAGCACCGGGCAATTGATTGGGTTCCCAAGACTGTCCAGGAGACAGAAAAGTGGTGGACCAGGGTGTCGCCCTGATTTTGTAAGAC
>NW_024512806.1:0-444 GCF_017590135.1 Pyrgilauda ruficollis | reverse complement strand
AAGTTTATTTCTTTACTGTTTAGTGAAAAGAGATTGTGGTATATCTGCTTTTACTTTTCTTTCCAAAGGCATTTGTTATGGATCCCATAGAAATTGTTAGTTCAAATAGGGGAAATGGTTACTAACAAAAGAACTGTAATGAACATGGCAAGACTCTGTGAAGAAAGGAGAAGCAGCTTCTCTCCAAGCAAACAGAAATTCTCCTAAATTGGCTTTGGTAACTAGTCTTCTTTAGTATTTCCATAATAAAATTGTCATGAAAATGGGAGTATGCTAGTAAATTCTGCTCTTGTGCTGATGATTCCTTTTAATCTGTGTCAGAGGAGGACTGACTAGTAATTCCTGGAAAAAAATAATAAGGAGATGGCAAAGTATGAAAGAGGCATAAAATATAACATAGTCAAAATTCTCACACTTGTTGATTGAAATTGAAAAGAAAAAAAA
>NW_024512805.1:0-444 GCF_017590135.1 Pyrgilauda ruficollis | reverse complement strand
ATGTGGCACTAGGACATGGTTTAGTGGTGAGCTTGGCCGTGGTTTGATGATCTGAGAGGTCTTTCCCAACCCTAAACCCTTCCACAATGGGCAGCAGGCAGTGCCTGTGCTGTGCTCTCATTCCTGTTTTGTTATCCTTTAAAAACTTGCACCACTGCAGACGTGATGCCAATACACTTGATTTATTATCTATAATGTCAAAATTGAAAAGGTTAATCACCACTATTAGTCAGTGGAAATGAGGCAGGATTATCACCTGAATGACAACGCTGACAGAGGAGCAGGGGAAGGGAGGAAGGGCAGGCACACGTGGGACCTGCCCAAACCACGGCTCCTCCACCCTGGCATCACCCACAGCAGGGGCAGAGCCTAAAGGGTCTCCACCAAACAAAGATCACACCAAAACCACCAAAATGTGAACAATTAGAGAGCACCTGGTGTTAC
>NW_024512804.1:0-444 GCF_017590135.1 Pyrgilauda ruficollis | reverse complement strand
CCAACAGGAGATGAGCTCTGGAGACCAACATAAATTATAACCTTTAAAAGTGAAGATAACACAGTGGAGCACGTCCCTTTGATGCCATCACGTGCATGGGGCATGGCTGTACCCTCATCAGTGCTCAGCACCCTGCAGATGGGGACAGGAGGGCTCAGGACATGCTCTGTATTCTTGGCCAGGCTTGGTCGGGATGGAAGCACAGAGACACTTTGCTGATGTCCCTGCCAGCAGCACCAGGGGAGCAGAGCAGGATGCTGGGGTGGCAGCAGTCACTGCGCACACGGGGGTCTGTGTGTGAACAGCCCAGCTGGGAGCGTGGCCAGGCCACTGCTCGTTCTGCAGCACCAAGGACATGATTTGGTTGCCAAGACTCACTTTGATAATCTCCATGGCAAACCCCAGCAGCTGAGCAAACAGGTGGAGAGGGAGGCTCTCCTGTTT
>NW_024512803.1:0-444 GCF_017590135.1 Pyrgilauda ruficollis | reverse complement strand
TTTTTTTTTTAAAGAAGGTTGTGAAGTTTAATTTCATTTGGTATCTAGAAGAGAAACTGCTCATTTTCAATGCCCACTTGGAGCCCTATGCTCACAAACAAAAGCAATCCTTCAGTGTTCAGTAGAAAAACTCACATAAAGTCACACCTAATAAGGAAAAGTCTATTACTGCAAAATCAGACTGCTGATGGACAGAACTGGAAGCTGAAGGGGAGGAGGTAGCAGGAATACACTGAAAAAACCAAGACTGTGACTACCTGAGTTGAGCACAACCACCTCTAAAAGTGAGCACAACTTCTTTTAGCTAAACAGAAAAATAAGCCAAAAGACACACATTTCCTCACCCACCTCAGACAATCCCATAAATACTGGATTAAATTGATTGTTATTACTGTTCCTTTTAATGCCTCACAGCTGATGTTCTGTCTCAGAAACTGCTGCTTG
>NW_024512802.1:0-444 GCF_017590135.1 Pyrgilauda ruficollis | reverse complement strand
CACTTCCAGGGGTGGGGCAGCCCCAATTTCCCTGGACACAATCAATGCAACACCCGCAGGAATTGGAAAATCCCAGAAAACACATTCCGGCACCAACTTCCACCCAGATAATCCACAAAAAAAATTCCAATTTCCTTCAAAACATGGAAATTTTATGGAAACTACTGGCACAACTTGGGGAAAACTCGGAGCTGAGCACCGCAGAATTCCTGGGGTGGATTCCTCACCCCCTGAGCTGCTCACACGGCACCGGAAATTCCCAGGAAACTGTGGGCCATGGGAAGGAGGGACTCACCTGTTGGTGAAGACTTTGCTGTAGTTGAACACCTGGATCTCCAGGATCTCATTCCCGTCGATGTTGGTCGCCACCGGCCAGCGGAAAGTCTGGGAAAAGAAGGAGAGGGATGAGCCGGGAGCGTTTTGGGAAAAGGAAGAGATGGATGA
>NW_024512801.1:0-444 GCF_017590135.1 Pyrgilauda ruficollis | reverse complement strand
TCCCAGTATTCCCAGTAACCCCGTAACAGCATTCCCAGTATTCCCAGTATTCCCAGTAACTCCGTACTGGGGATCCCAGTCCCTGAGTGCCGGCACTCCCAGTTCCCGATCCCAGCGCTCCCAGTTCCCTGGATTTTGGGATTCCCTCTCCCAATTCCCTGGATTTTGGGATTCCCTCTCCCAATTCCCTGGATTTAGGAATTCCCTCTCCCAATTCCCTGGATTTTGGGATTCCCTCTCCCAATTCCCTGGATTTAGGAATTCCCTCTCCCAATTCCCTGGATTTTGGGATTCCCTCTCCCAATTCCCTGGATTTTGGGATTCCCTCTCCCAATTCCCTGGATTTTGGGATTCCCTCTTCCAGAGTTTTCCACCCAAAACATTCCCAAAGGCCGTCAGCTCCGGGGTTTGGGAAAGAGGGGATTTGGGAAAATGGGAATTTGG
>NW_024512800.1:4661-5696 GCF_017590135.1 Pyrgilauda ruficollis | reverse complement strand
TGGACCCCCCGGACCCCCACTCCCCCCGGATCGCGCCGCTAAAATCAATTTTTCCCGCGAAAACAACCCCGATCCGGCTTTTCATGCAAATGAGCCGCGCGGTGCACCCTGGGAGTAAAACCGGCGGGATTTTGGGGTAAAAATCAGGGAAAAAAGGGGAGTTTCGGGCAAAGAGCGGGCGCGGCGGGTCGGGAAGGCGCGGGGGTGTCACGGGGGTGTCACAGCCCGCGGGCGGCGCTGTCGCCGTGAGCTCCGGGGCGGTGCCGCGGGTTCGGGTCCCGCCGCCGCCATGTCCGGGCATCGTCAGTGCGGTACATCCTGACCTGCCCCGCCCTGCGGGCAGCGCGTGATGAGTGCGTGCGCGATGACGTCGGTGATTACGTCACGCCGGCGCGCGGGCCACGCAACAAAGCCCGCGCTGCCACAGGCTCTGACTGCGCCTGCGCGGGGGCAGGGCGGGGTGTGCCGCGGGGGTCACGCGGGAGGGGGGCGGTGCGCGCGTGATTTCCTTATATGGCGATGGGGTGACGTAATGGTGACCTTGGGCTGGTTTGTACTGGTTCGGACTGGTTTGTGGTTGGTTACACCCGTGAGTGCCCCGGGTGTGCCCCACCAGTGCTCCCAGTAACGGCTCCCAGTGCTCCCAGTGCTCCCAGTGCTCCCAGTGCTCCCAGTGCTCCCAGTGCTCCCAGTGCTCCCAGTGCTCCCAGTGCTCCCAGTGCTCCCAGTGCTCCCAGTAATGGCTCCCAGTGCTCCCAGTGCTCCCAGTAACAGCTCCCAGTGCTCCCAGTGCTCTCACTGCTCCCAGTATCCCCCCAGTGCTCTCACTGCTCCCAGTGCTCCCAGTGCTCCCATTAACCCCCCCCCAGTTCTCCCAGACCCAGTGCTCCCAGTAATGGCTCCCAGTGCTCCCAGTGCTCCCAGTAACAGCTCCCAGTGCTCCCAGTGCTCTCACTGCTCCCAGTATCCCCCCAGTGCTCTCACTGCTCCCAGTGCTCCCAGTGCTCCCATTAACCCCCCCCCAGTTCTCCCAGA
>NW_024512800.1:0-943 GCF_017590135.1 Pyrgilauda ruficollis | reverse complement strand
GGGGACACGGGGACAGGGGACACGGGGACAGAGCTGGACAGAGAGACAGGGGACACGGGGACACCCAGCGCGGGGTCGGACACGGGGACGGGGGACACGGGGACAGAGCTGGACACAGGGACAGGGGACATGGGGACAGGGGACACGGGGACGGGGGACACGGGGACACCCAGAGCGGGGTCGGACACGGGGACGGGGGACAGAGGGACAGGGGACACGGGGACAGAGCTGGACACGGGGACAGGGGACACGGGGACAGAGCTGGACACGGGGACAGGGGACACGGGGACGGGGGACACGGGGACAGGGGACACTGCCACCACCCCAGGGCTGGACAGAGGGACATGGCTGGACACGGGGACAGGGGACACAGGGACAGGGGACACAGGGACACCCAGGGCAGGGTCACTCACGGGGACAGGGGACATGGGGACAGAGCTGGACACGGGGACACCCAGGGCGGGGTTGGACACGGCCTCAGTGCCCAGCAGGGAACTGGGAGCACTGGGGACATTGGGGACATTGGGGACACTGGGGACATCAGAGTCCTTGGTGCAACTCATACTGGTGCAACTGGTCAGACTGGTGGCACTGGGGACACCGGAACCGTCACTGGGACTCAAGGCACTGATGGCACTGGGGACACTGGGGTCACTGGGATCACTGGGGACACTGGGGTCACTGGTGGCACTGGTGGCACTGGTGGCACTGGGGTCACTGATGGCACTGGTGGCACTGGGGTCACTGGTGGCACTGGTGTCACTGGTGTCACTGGTGTCACTGGTGGCACTGGTGGCACTGGGGTCACTGGTGGCACCGGTGGTGGCGCTGGCAGCGCTGCTCTTACTGGTCAGACTGGTCCAGCTGGGGTCCTCGGAGTCCCACGTCACGCTGGGGACACTGGTGGCACTGGGGACACTGGTGGCACTGCTCTTACTGGTTT
>NW_024512799.1:0-444 GCF_017590135.1 Pyrgilauda ruficollis | reverse complement strand
TTCTGCTTAGATTACAATTTATAAAGCATTGATGTCTTAAAGTTGTAATACATATATACTGACCTCTACTTTTACAAAGTGCTCTCTCTTAATACAGGAAAATCATTGCTAAACATTATGAAACAGCTGTCCTTACCTCTTATCAAATAAATGCTCTTAACATACTATTCAGTGAGGAAAACACTACCGTGGAATATAAATTAAAGGAATTTTTAGACTGGAAGAGATGCTTCAAATTATTATATCCTTTCTATTTCTACAAACAGAAATCTCCAAACAGGGGAAAGAGTTGGGATCTTCTTTACAACTGCTTATAGTTATTGTTTATTTGTTATTTATATTATTTTTCTGCAGCTGAGGCCTATCCAAGTGTTGAGTCACCAGAGAATGTAACGGTACTTTGTAAAATGATAAATAAGAATTACTTACGTGAATGAACCCAGC
>NW_024512798.1:0-444 GCF_017590135.1 Pyrgilauda ruficollis | reverse complement strand
GCGAGGGGCTCCTCCAGCAGCCCCCGGGACGAGGCAGAGCAGCTCCCGAAAGGGCATTCCCACAGGCAGAGGGGAGGGGATGAAAGAAGGCGGCTGCAGTGCGAAGCGGGGCGAGATGAAAGGGTTCAGCGGCCGGAGGAGCAGAGACAGCAGTGACTCAAAAAGCAGAGCCAGAGGCAGCGACCGGCGCTGGACACAAAGGAGCGCTGCAGCGAAGGTCCGAGAGCAGCCCAGAGATCAAACCCGTCCCCAGCCCAGCGAGACTGAAAGAGGCTGAGCAATAAAGGATCTCACACTGCTCCGGTGCCGGCAGCTCCAGGCCTGCGGGGCAAGGCAGGGCTTTGTGCACACAAGTGAAGCACAACCATGTCCTCTGCAGCTGCTGCACTGGCCTGGGCAAAAAGCACAGAGAGGGGAAGGATGGAATGGAATGGAATGGAATGG
>NW_024512797.1:0-444 GCF_017590135.1 Pyrgilauda ruficollis | reverse complement strand
CGCGGGGGGGGGGAAAGAAAAAAAAAACCGCGAAAATTGACCCAAAAAAAGAGAAAATTTGGGCGGATCTGCCCCAAAAAAACGGAATTTCTTCAGAAAGGGTCAAAAGTTGGGAATTCCGCCCGAATTTTGGGGGGAAAAAGCGGGAAAAGGGAAAGGGGAAGCTCCGAAAATGGAAAAATTTGGGGGAAATGTCAAAGAAAACTCAAAAAAAAAAAACCAAAAATGGGAAAATGTTCCCAAATTTTAAAAGGAAAAATCTAAAAAAGTCCAAAATTGGGAAAATTTCCACAAAAAGATGAAAAAAAAAAAAGAGAAAATGCAAAAGGAACCCAAAAAATTGGAAAATGTTCCCAAATTTTAAAAGGGAACAGCCAAAAAAAAATTTGGGAAATGGGAAAATTTCCATAAAAAGCTGAGAAAATGCAAAAGGAACCCAAAAAA
>NW_024512796.1:0-444 GCF_017590135.1 Pyrgilauda ruficollis | reverse complement strand
TGCTGTGGTGTGTACTCTTAACTGAAATGGGAAAGGCCTGTGCTTACAGCTCTGCTGCCGTTTAGGCACAGCAGAGTTGTGTGTTCAAATGCAACTGAAGTATTTTAAGCAAGCCACTTATCAAACAGTAGTATTTTGTACAAACAGGTAGGTATTGGAGCAGGAAATTAAGGAAAAATGAGACTTTGTAGTCCCTTATGGAAGAGTTTGACTTAGGTTCTCAGTGTATATTCTATTTTATGTAACATTAAAGAATTCTGTCAGGTTTCTTCAGTAGGGCTTGTTTGGGACTGAAATGAACTGTCTCAAGTAGTTCATCCTGATCCTCTACTGCCTTTTAACTCTTCTGTGTAGTCCTACCCTGAAGCTGTATATATTAGGCAGCTGTGGAAAAAAATCTTGTTTTGCCTATGTTAGATTTTATTTTTCCCCCAGAAAATGCAG
>NW_024512795.1:0-444 GCF_017590135.1 Pyrgilauda ruficollis | reverse complement strand
GGGAAAAGATGGGAAAAGCCACGTTTAGGGGACAGCAGCGTTGCTCTGGTGTCCCTGTTTGTCACCCTCCAGCTGTGTGAGGGGAGGAGAAGCAGCAGAGGTGTCACCATGAGCACTTTGTCCCCTGCCACGGAGGGAGCCAGCCCTGCCTGCTGTGCCAGCCCGGTGGGAAGGCATCCAAGGGGAGCTGGAATGAGGAGAGCCACGACAACTGCACCGAGGGTGACAACAGGCACTGGAGCAAAGTGCCTGTCACGCTGCTGCTGCTGCTGCTGCTGTGCCTGTGTGCAGGGGTGGGAGCGGGGCTGTGCTCTGGCTCCTGGGCCAAGAGCAGTGCCCAGCCTGTGATTTACTCCTGGCTGGGAGCTGTGCAGAGGAATTCACCCCCTCTGTTAGTGTTGCCTTCCCGAGGGCTTGTGAGGATGTGCCAGAGCCAGGGCATAG
>NW_024512794.1:0-444 GCF_017590135.1 Pyrgilauda ruficollis | reverse complement strand
GAAAAAAGGGGATAAAATCCCCAGCTGGAAGCGAAGCCCCGGGAAAAGAGGCAGCGCCGGGAATTCCTCCAGACCCTTCCCGCAGTCCCCGCGCCGCCCGTGCCCGGCCCGGCATCGTCCCGGCCCCGCCGCCGCCCTCGGCCCCCGGGGTTTGTTTGTCCCGGGTTTTTTCCGGGAATGAGCCTCGGGAAGCTGCGGCTGATGCAGGAAACAACTTTATTGATGGCAGGGAAAGCAGAGCCGGGCAGGGACAGGGACAGGACAGGGATGGCCGGGAATGGCCCGGGGGATGCCGAACCCTGAAATCACCCGAGGGGACCCCAAAGCAGGAATCCCCCATGGGATCCTAAAGCCCAGAATCACCCGGGGCACCCCAAAGCCCCGATCCCATCACCCGGGGCACCCCACAGCCCCGATCCCCCAAAACCCATCACCCAGGGCACC
>NW_024512793.1:0-444 GCF_017590135.1 Pyrgilauda ruficollis | reverse complement strand
AGAACCCCTCAAAACCCCCCAGAACCACCAAGAACTCCCCAAAACCCCCCCAAGAACCCCCCTAACCCAGCATGGACCACCCAAAAACCCCTAAAGAGAACCCACCTTTCCTCAAAGCCCCCCCAGGCAGAACCCACACCCCCAGATCTTCACCCAAACCCCCAAAATTTCACCGTGCCCCCCCCCAAATTCCCGTTTTGCCCCCCCTTTTCCAGGTGCCCTCACCCAGGCCATCCGGAATTTTGCCAAGAGCCTGGAGAGCTGGCTGGGCAACGCCATGGTCAGCATGCCCGAGGAGCTGGTCAGGGTCAAGGTGGGTCTGGGGGGGTCTGGGGGTCTTTTGGGGGCGTCCTGGGGTCATTCAGGGGGTCCCCAGGGCCTTTGCAGAGAGGTTACGGATCTTGCAGAGGGGTTTTGGGGGGGGTCCTGGGATCATTTGGGGTG
>NW_024512792.1:0-444 GCF_017590135.1 Pyrgilauda ruficollis | reverse complement strand
GGGGAAAAATGGGGGAAATACGGAAAATCCTGGGGAAAATTGGGGGAAAAAATGGAAAAAATTTGGAATTTTGGGTGAAAAATTGATGAAAAATCGATAAAAAATGGAATTTTAGGGGGAAAAATGGGGAAAATACAGAAAAATCTTGGGAAAATTGGGGGAAAAAGGGAAAATTCAGGAAGAAATGGAAAAAATTGGGAATTTTGGGTGAAAAATTGGTAAAAAATTGATTAAAAATGGAATTTTGGGGGAAAAATGTGGGAAATATGGAAAAACCTGGGGAAAATGGGAGAAAAAGGGGAAAATTGGGGAAAAGTTGGAAAAAATTTGGGAAAAAATGGAAAAAAATTGGGAATTTTGGGTGAAAATTGATGAAAAATCGATTAAAAAATTGATTAAAAATGGATTTTTGGGGGAAAAAAATGGGGGAAATATGGAAAAACC
>NW_024512791.1:0-444 GCF_017590135.1 Pyrgilauda ruficollis | reverse complement strand
AATTCTTGGAATTTTCACAGAAAATGTCCAGAAAAAATCCCCAGAAATTCCAGGATTTGCTTAAAAAAATCCCAGAAAATTCCCAAAAATTCTTCCAAAATTTCCAAAAAAAGAAAAAGAAATTTCCAGAAAATTCCTGAAAAATTCAAGGAAAATTGCCAGAAAAAATCCCAAAAATTCTCCAAAAAATCCCAAAAAATTCCTGGAAAATTCCCAGAAAAATCCCCAAAAAAATCCGAGAAAATTCCTGAAAAAAATCTCAGAAAAATCCTGAAAAAATCCCAAAATTCCTGGGAAAATCCCAAAAAAATCCCCCAAAAATTCCAGAAAAAAATCCCAGAAAATTCCAGGAAAAATCCTGGGGAAATCCCAAAAAAATCCCAGAAAATTCCCAGAAATATCCTGGAAAACTCCCAGAAAAATTCCCAAAAAATTTTTAAAAAT
>NW_024512790.1:0-444 GCF_017590135.1 Pyrgilauda ruficollis | reverse complement strand
AGGAGGGAAAGGAAAAGCAGGAAGAGGGAAATCAGGGAAAGGAGAGGAAGAGGAGAGGAAGAGGAGGAGGAAGAGGAGAGGAAGAGGATGAGGAGGCTCAGGGCACCTGCAGGAACTGGGCTGCCTGCTGGGGCAGCTTGGTGCTGAACTGGAAATGGGAAAATGGAGAGGGAAAGGAGGGAAAGGAAAAGCAGGAAGAGGGAAATCAGGGAAAGGAGAGGAAGAGGAGAGGAAGAGGAGGAGGAAGAGGAGAGGAAGAGGATGAGGAGGCCCGAGGCACCTGCAGGAACTGGGCTGTCTGCTGGGGCAGCTTGGTGCCCACGAACTGGAAGTGCTCCCGGTGGAATTTGCTCTCCAGGTGCTGCCGGATCTCGTCCTCGAAAAACGTCCGGAACTTGCAGAGCGAGCACACGAACTGGATCCTGGGGAAAGGGAAATGGGAAA
>NW_024512789.1:0-5937 GCF_017590135.1 Pyrgilauda ruficollis | reverse complement strand
GCTGCCATTTCATTTCCTCATTTCTGACATTCCTGCTCTGCCTTGCATGATCCTTTCATGTGCCACAACGAGAAGATACCCCATGAAGAGTCATGCCAGTGAATGCACAAGTACAGGAGGGGTCCTGGGCAGGCAGATGTTGGTTTGGGACACTGAAGTGCTGTTTGTAATTGCAGTGATTGAGCTCTGAGTCAGGGATTGCCTGAGTAAAGCCAACCCATACCAGCAGAGGGTAGAAGGGAGGCACAGGCCTCATCTACCTGGCCTGAGGCTTGTCTCAGGCTGTGGTGGGGGGCTCTCCCGAATGCTTTAGAGAGTTAAAGATTTGTAGAAAACATGTCCCCACCATCTGGGACACATCCCTGGGCTTCACATGGCATGACTTCTCCTGTCATGACTTCTCCTGGCATTAGACTTTCCTCATGCTTCCTTTCCCCTGATCCAAAGGCTGCCTCAGCCTGGAGCACAAATCAGCACCACTGGAGAAGCTGAAACATGCCCAGCTCCCGAGTCAGTGAGAGCTGGAAGGACCCTGTGGTACCACATGCCTGGGGACACTCAGTGAGGGGACATATTCCGAAGGGCTCAGCTCTCAAACCACATCAAGCAGGGCTGCACTTCCCTGCCCTGCAGACATGGAGGCAGCTGGGCAGCGTCCCAGGAGGGCAAGGGAATGCCTTCAGTAGGCAAATCTCCAGGGAGAGTCTCTCTCTACCTGTGGGGAGTCTCGGTCTAATTTTGGGCTGGCCGTGTGTCAGCCTTGTGATGTGCTGTGTGCAGGCCCGTGACCCAACTCTGCTGAATTCCCCTCCAGCAAGGGCAGCTCCATCTACACCCCAGGAAAACCATCTTCACTCACTGGGCTGTTCCTTGTACAGAGCTCCAGGCAGCTCAAACAGCAATTGCCCTCAGCATGAACTCGTTACCATCACTCCCACAGCTCAGGGGGCTTTCAGGACAATCAGCTTCTTTTGGAAAAGTATCCTCGGCTACTGTGGGGCCAAGGTGTATGGTGATCTGGGGAATATGGGAAGAACAAGGTATTTACTGAACCTCCATACACCCCTGTGAGAGTGAGAAGGGACCCACCTCCATGACGCATCTCAAGGAATCCTGGCAGTCAGGAGAGCAAAATTATCTTCCCTCACAACTGCTGATGGCACACATTGGTAACTCCAAAATGCAGCCATGAGAGGGGACAACCTTGCCAAACAAACTGCCACATGAGGAGAAGACAGGCTTGGTGGGAGAGTATGTTCAGCTGCTTGCAAAGAGGGTAGAAAACAACCAGAGCATATTTCCCCAGAGAGGTGTCAACTGTGTGCACAGACCCCTCCAGCACATGCAACTCATCTTCTGCATGTACAGATGTGTCACTGCCCAGAAAACCCTTGGGTTTTTCATCTCAATGCTTCAAATAATCCTTGGAGGCCTATTGGTCACGTCAGAAATGAGGAAATGAAAATGGCAGCGCTGATGGAAACAAAAGCACAACCTGTGGCATTAGGGAGGATATTTTGCTTGGGAGGCGGGTCTGTAGGAAAATTACTGCCCTTGCGCAGTGCCTGTGGGCCTGGGGCAGGGCAGGAGCAGTATAAAAGCAGGACCTTCTCCTCACTCTCTCATCCACTCCTTCAGCTCCATCGTGCTGGGAACAAGGTGAGTTTTGAAGACCTTTCTCTTGTCCTCCTTTTCCACCTCTTATGGGTTGTATCTGCACGTACCTCTCTCTGTCATATTCTGGGGCCCATAGAATGCTTACTCTGGGAGAGGAAAGGGTGCAGACAGAGGGGAGAGGAAAATGTTCAGACTTTGCACAGATGTCTCTGGAGCTGTGGCCTACATGGGGTCCTCCCTGGGCCTGCAATTTCTGCTGCGTTGCGCTGATGGAAAGGAGATGCCTGTGGGCTCCTGGTGAAGTCCTTCATGGATGAGGAAAAGGGACTCCCTCATGTAGGGGTATGACACATTACACTTGAAACATCCCTCATGCCTTGATTTTCACTTCTCTTTCTCTCAGGTGCATCTGCAGCCCCCAGCCATGTCCTGCTACAGCCCGTGCCGGCCCTGCCAGCCCTGCGGCCCCACCCCGCTGGCCAACAGCTGCAATGAGCCCTGTGTCAGGCAGTGCCAGGACTCCACCGTGGCCATCCAGCCGTCAGCCGTGGTGGTGACCCTGCCCGGGCCCATCCTCAGCTCCTTCCCACAGAACACCGCCGTGGGATCCTCCACCTCTGCTGCTGTTGGCAGCATCCTCAGCTCTCAGGGAGTGCCCATCAGCTCTGGGGGCTTTGGCCTCTCTGGCCTGGGCAGTGGCCTCTGTGGCACCAGGGGCCTCCCCTGCTGAAGCTGCTCCCTGCCCTGTGGCCTCCACCTGGATCCCCCTCTTCTCCCTCTTTTGACTCATTAAATTCTGCTGCATCCCAGCCTGTGCCTCTGTGTCATCCTTTGCCCTGCAGACACTCTGCCAAGGCAGAGCTGTTGTCCCAGGGGTGTTCGGGCAGCGTCCCAGGGAGGGCAAGAGAATGCCTTCAGTAGGCAAATCTCCAGGGAGAGTCTCTCTCTACCTGTGGGGAGTCTCGGTCTAATTTTGGGCTGGCCGTGTGTCAGCCTTGTGATGTGCTGTGTGCAGGCCCGTGACCCAACTCTGCTGGCACCCTATGCCAGGGCTTCACCACCCTTGTAATAAAGGATTACTTCTTGATATACAATCTAAATTTACTCTCTGCCACTGTGAAGACATTCCCCTTGTCCTGTCACTACATATTCTTGTAAACAATCTCTCTCCATCTTGACTGTAGATTCCCTTCAGGTACTGCAAGGCTACAATTACATCACCCCAAAGCTTTTCCTGTCCAGGCTGAGCACCCCCAATTCTCCCAGCCTTTCTCACAGCAGAGCTGCTCCATCCCTCTGATAATCTCGGCTTCCTCTGGACTCGCTCCAACAGCTCCATGTCCTTCCTGTGCTGGCACCCCTGAGTTGGAGGCAGCTCTGCAGGTGGGGTCTCACCTGAGCGTGGCAGAATCCCCTCCCTTGTCCTGCTGCCCAAGCTGGTTTGGATGCAGCCCAGGACACAGTAGGCTTTCTGGGCTGCCAGAGCACAGTTTTGGTTTGTGGCAGGCCTATCATCCCACAGACACCCCAAAGTCCTTCCTGGTAGAATGGAATAGAATAGAATAGAATAGAATAGAATAGAATAGAATAGAATAGAATAGAATAGAATAGAATAGAATAGAATAGAATAGAATAGAATAGAATAGAATAGAATAGAATAGAATAGAATAGAATAGAATAGAATAGAATAGAATTACCCTGCATAGTCCAGGGAGAACCATGCACCCCTGTCCTCTTTAAGCTGAACGTCTGACGCAAGTACTCAGCAGTGAACGAGTTACTGACAAGACAAAGGACCAGCTTCCCATCAGACTCCAGGAGGTCCCATCCTAACCACAGGATTCCCAAAACGAGGGACACCGTGCAGTTGGCTGCCTTCTCACAGATCTGTGTTCCCATGGAATCACAGAATGGCTTTGGTTGTGTTGCCCAGAAAATCAGATCTGTTACCCACTCCACAACAACTCAATAATCACACACTCAGTGGAGACATTGATTATTTATGTCAGAGTTGCACAAGCCTGGGTGCTTGGTGGAGCTCCTCAAATCAAGCATACCCACCAGACTTTTCATGCCATTATTTGTACACAGAAATTCATTTAGAAGCTTTCAAAGTACAGCTCTCTATGGGGATTGGTTACTGAGTTCCATACCATTTACACAGCCCCTGCTCAGTTCTACACATGCACAGGGGAAGGCTCTTCACTGGACACGGGGTCTTTTTGACTTGTAGGTGTGACTTTCAGAATTGCAATGAACATAATTCAGCTATAGGGTACATGGACCTTGAATATTCTGCCAGGTTAGCAATGCATACATAGGCACATTTCAACATCTTGATTTACTAAATCCTTAAAAACTTCTTTTTCCACGGATGTCCCCAAATAAGAGAAGCTAACTGCAATCAGCTCCACTGGCACGCAACATCTTGATTTATTGCTGTTGTGGTTTAGGCATGGTATTCTCCAATTTAGTAGTCCTGCTAAAAAAAATCCACACCAACACTGGCTTCCCCTTCCCCTCCAGTTGGAAACACAAAAGTCAGAGATCAAAGGTTGAGATAAGAACAATTTACTGGAAACAGCAATGAGATAAGAAAACAAACAGTAACAGCTACAATATTAATACTAAAAGCTATGAGACTAAGAAATTATTTACAGGAAAGTGAAACAATTTCAGATGGGTTCACCTCCCCCCAGGCTTTTTCCCACTGGGAGGAACAATCTTCTTCCTGGAAGCAAGAGCATATAAATATGGAAAGGACATGAGCTGGAATGAAAACATGGAGGTCTTGCCTATGCCCCCTCCTGCTCACCTGGGCCAAACGATGACAATTACATCTTTAAGGCTTGTTAGTTCCCAGATGTCCTTGACTAGGGGAGGCAGCTGCTGCCTGTTCCACTGGTTAGGTCTCCTTTCTTACTGAATTGGGCTGGAAAGTACGATCTTGGTCGTGGGCTGACAATGGTATCCTCCAATTTAATGCTCCAAATAAAACCATGTGCTGTTCTCACCCCTTCCCCTCCCTCTCCACTGTGGAGGGCTGGAGAGGAGAATTGTAGGCACAAAAAGCAAAGATCACAGGCTTAGATAAGTACAATTTACTGGAAGCAGCAATTAGATGTCACTAGAGAAAATTAGAAAATGGAGTTACCTATTGCATCATTAAGAATATTTAAATTGAGCCTGTGTTAACACCCTGTGAACAACCATCCCCCACAATCCCTTCCCACAACCAGCCCTGAGCAACTCCTCTCTTTTTGGGCATGTTGGGAGAGGATCTGCAGGGGAATAAATGAGAGGAAAGAATGGACTGCAATGCAAAAGAACTTTAATGAGTCAAAACAGGAAAATTAGGTCAATCCAAGGTGAGGTGCCAATGCAGAGAGCACCAGGGGCAAACAACAGTCTGTTGTTTTCCAAGGTGTGTTTTCCAAGCAGGTGCCCACAAAGGGAGCAGGGCCAGCAGGTGCTCCCCAGGATGGCTGTGTGGGGATCACAGCCCCGGGGAGCACAAGGGAACAAGGACACAGGAGGGAAAGGAGAGAGTGTCAGGGGACAGAGGCAGGGATGGGCTGTGCTTCCCAAGAGGCCAGGCTGGCCCTGTCCCTGTGCAAGGGCTGCTGGGCTTGCTCAGCCCCTCAGGAAGGAAGGAGCCGATGCTGCGTGCCCAGGGCGGTTCCATCCTGGGAGTCCCTGGGTTCCTTCGCCAGGGCCAGCGCCAGCAGCTTCAGCAGGGGAGGCCCCTGGTGCCACAGAGGCCACTGCCCAGGCCAGAGAGGCCAAAGCCCCCAGAGCTGATGGGCACTCCCTGAGAGCTGAGGATGCTGCCAACAGCAGCAGAGGTGGAGGATCCCACGGCGGTGTTCTGTGGGAAGGAGCTGAGGATGGGCCCGGGCAGGGTCACCACCACGGGCGAGGGCTGGATGAAGACATGGGAGTCCTGGCACTGCCTGACACAGGGCTCATTGCAGCTGTTGGCCAGCGGGGTGGGGCCGCAGGGCTGGCAGGGCCGGCACGGGCTGTAGCAGGACATGGCTGGGGGCTGCAGATGCACCTGAGAGACAGGGAAGGGGGAGGCAGAGCTGAGAAAAGGCTGTGTCAGAGCTGTCTGTTGGCACACCATGACGGAGGATAGCAAAGAGGAGAAGACAGCAGGAGGCTGCTTAGAGAGTCCCGACACCCTCACTCTTTTTTCATGTCCCCAAGAATCTCCTGAAAAGTGACCAATGCCAGGGACTTCCTTCCACACCTAGGCCAGAACTCTGGAGACATCTCAGACAAAACCCCGCCTCTCCCCATGCACATTTTCTGCCCCTT